>NW_027466954.1:687500-710000 GCF_046128005.1 Genypterus blacodes
TGCAGGCAGCGACTCTTCAACTGAAAGCGTACTTAGTGAAGTAAGACTTAGGTACGGCTCAGCCCTCCTGCTTGACCACAAAACAGTTGTTGTGGCATAATACTCCTCATTTTTCAGCTCCGTCTCAACTTTACTCCTACATTCCATGTAGACTTCTGGGAGGGCAACTTGACTGAAAAGTATGTGCGGGAGGGAATTGCATGTCTTTTATCCGGTGTTCAGAGGAGTTTTAGAAACCCGTGTTTTGTCACAGTGTTAATGAACACTGTGTGAGGTAGAGCGCAATGTGATTGTTACCTCACAGTGCCTTCACAAGCCCTTTTCATACGTAGTAACAGCCACAAATGAATCTGAAATAGTAGATTGCCGCGCTGCATAACGTATATCCTAAATCGCAGCCTTTGCGATTTGCTAATCGCATTGTTCCAAAGCGCGATTTCATTTAGAAATAGATGAATTGTTCAGCCATGAAACAAGTATGACAAGCCCGTGATGGCCCTTACCTGGTTCCATCCTGAGCGCTACAGTTGACATCAGCTCCGTGCTCCACTAGGTGGCGTACGATTCCCAGCCATCCGCGGGCACAAGCCTCGTGCAGAGCGCAGTACCCAGCGTTGTCCCGGTGATTAACATTGCAGATACGTCGTTCCAGACAGTACAGCACCACCTCCTATTACACAAGGACAAAAGGAGTCAAGGGCACGAGGAGATAAGGACAGAAGGAGACAAGCACATGGCGCTCAAGGAGAGCAGAACGGTGAGATTCATGTATGCACACCTTGAAAAAAAACAAAGAAATAAAGAGACAGCTGCACTTGGTCCAATGGTCCAATGGTCTTGGTTTAATCAGACAAGCCAATACAAGCTTTTTGGGGAAAAATTACAAAAATGTATCATCACTGAGAAGAATGATGGATAAATCAACATCAAGTTAAGTTTTTAGTTTCATATATACATCTTTTACACAAGGAGACTGACGCTGAGCATTAAATGTATGCGCCCACACGACTCATAGTGCATAATGACACATTATTAGCAACAGCATGGGTCCACTTGCTAAACACCACCTGGAGAAAGGAAGCAGAGAGAGGGAGGCTTCTCAGAAATATAATGAAACCTCTCTCCATCCCTCCCTTCCTCTCTTTTTTCTCTGCTCTCTACAAAATGATTGCACCTTGCATGTGTGTCTGTGTGCGTGTGTGTGCGTGTGTGAATACAACCCCAGTGGAGCAGAGCTGTGATGGATGACGGCTTCATTTGCACACTGAACTCGTTAACTTTACCACCGCACCTCAACAAGAGAGAGAGAGAGAGGGAGCGAGAGACAGAGAGGGAGAGCAATAGAGAGAGAGGGGGGGAGAGAGGGAGGGAGGGAGGGAGTGAGGGAGAGATGGGCAGGGTGACACTTGTGAGCCCTGACAAGCGTTGTCATAGTGCATGAAATATTCAGCCTGTGTGTGTGCGTGTGTGTGTGTGTGAGCTTGAGCTTGAGCGCAAGGGGATGAGCTGATGGTGGTTCGATCGCCTGTGCAACTGACAAAAGAGCAACAGAGCAAAGTGTGAAGGTGACTCCATCTGTGTGGTTTTGACAAATGCTCATGCACGTACACACACGTACGTACACACACACACACACACACACACACACACACACACACACACAGTGTTTTCCAAACTGCCTCCAGAACACAAACTGTGCTCAAACGTCCACTGAATTTCAATAAAGTACACCTTAACCCTGTCCTGACTCAGTCTGAGGACGTTAAATCATCATATCATGAGTGCCTCCTCTGTTTGACCCTCTGAAATGAGATTTGTCCTCATGGAGGAACAAGACTTCTCCTGAGTTATAGGGAAGCTTCTCTTGGTTTTAAGTTCTCTTTATGGTGAAGTTAGGTTTTCCCTCATTTTGAAATGAGGCTCCTCTGAAATGTTGAACAAGGGTTTCCTTCACATTGAAAGGTGGTTTCATATTTCTACTTATGGTGCAATGAGAATTTTACTCAGACTTGATCCTTCAGCAAGGCAGCCTAAAGGAAATCTTTGCAAATGTCCAGTACTGGAGGTTTACCTGCTTGGTGATCCTGCGGGAGAACCCTGCTCCGCTCTGCTCTACAGCCACACATGGCTAACAAATGATGGATGGAAGAATGGAATATACATTAAAAATATACTTTGAAGACTGTGATGCAATTTCTACAACTCAGTGTGATTTTGGAGTGAACTTTTTGTCCTTTTTGTCATGTATTTGTGTGTGCATAGGTACATGGTATTGTGAGGCAGGCAGCGCTTTTAGCGACAAAGCAATCAAACCTTCCTCTCTGCTGCAGAGAGAGAGAAAAACAGAGTGGAAAAGAGGGAAAGAATGGTGTGAGAGCGAGGGAGTGACGAGCCGTGGGCTAATTCAATTAAAGCAGAGAGAGCGAGGGAGGGAGGGAGAGTGAGAGAGAGAGAGACCTTCCGTTCCCTCAGCTCTCTAATCTTTTTCGGCTGGAAGCAAGGGATTAAAGTTCAAGGAAGACGAGACGAGGAAAAAGGCGGAGGAAGGAGGAGAGCACAGCAGGAGAGAGAGAGAGAGAGAGGAAGTGTTCGTGTGTGTGTGTGTGTGAGTGCTTTCCTCCCACAGAGAATTAATGATGTGCTATCTCCGCTCAGAAAAAGAGTGAGAGGCAGAACAATAAAGCAGAGAACGAGCGTAAAGGAGGAGCGACGGAACAAACAGAAACAAGATGCACACTTGCATACACACACACATACACACAGACACACACACGTACATTTCCGTGTGATTTTTGATATTCTACACGGCAAACCCTCCAGAATCCAAAACAGTGGGACTAAAGATTAACTTAAAAACAAGTAAATGAGCTGGAAAAGACAAAATGACACGGAAACCTAAAGCCACATTTACACCTTCAGCTCTCTTTGTCTGGATACCTAAACCAGATACTGAGATGGCAAATTAAAGCAAAAGCCCATTAAATGGAGTTGCATGTGGAATTGTGGAGACAGTCTGGAAATCTCCCTCCTCCCCCTTTCTGCTTGCTCCAGTCCAGCCTCTACAACTCCTCCTACCCAAGGACTAAAGCAGAGTGGCAAGTGGGGTAGCAGGCCCTCTTGTGGTAAATGTTGGTATTTTGGGGCTCAAAACCTTTTTCGCAAACTACATTTCATCAGTAGGAGGTGCTGCAGAAACTCGGTTTATGGCACGGCAATCAAAGCAAATTCTACAAACATTTGTATTAAAAATAGCTACATGCTGAAGCTTTAAAGCAAGGTAATGCTGGCAGAATCCGTATCAGAATGCTATCCGCCAGATCCGCTAGACCACATACAGTATGTACATATTATCATTTTTGTCTCAAATAAGTAGATGACACATGAACGAGATGAAATCCACCCACAACGCCTCCGCTTCCCAGCTATACGTGCTCTCAATCATAAACTTATTTGAATGAAAGTTGCGACATGCCATAAATGGGTACCCAAACGAGGACAGTGACAGCCCAGGTAGAAAACAGTCATTAGTTATGTTATGAATGGATGAAGACTGTTCCCGGAGGAAGGACAGGCTTAAATAGGTTAATGACCTGCCGACTGAGATTCGATCACAATGCAGGCAGCGTCCACATAATGAGAACTCGTGTTGATGCAAGGTCGTGTCATTCAGATGACATATCCAGATACTGAGAGCAGATTTTTAATGCAAGGTGTAACAGGGGCTTGTGGGGTGGGGGTGGCTTATCATCTGTCCCAGGGACTTTTTCTGCAGCGGCTGGCTGGGCAGCTGCGTCTAATTATCAATTATGCACTGATCTATTTATTTCTCTAGCAGTCAGACTGGAGCCGTTCCCTGCTGAGGCACGCCGGCAGACGGACAAACAGATAGAGAGAGCATGGCAAGCAGTTTCTGAGTGTCGGTGATTTACTGCATGTAGTTTATGTTGCACATTTCTGTTATGGTGGCGCTGATTTAAGTGCCGTAATTAAATCTGTCGGATCGCTCATCTTTGAGTGTAACTACGGCTCCAGAAAATGCCAAACGCATCACAGCATCCAAATTAAATCAATTTAATTTTGTTAATTTGTTCTGGTTTGGGTTAGAATTTCAATGAACCAAAAGGTAAATTTAGGATAATTCATTTGGTCCACTGAGAAACCTTAGCTCACTCAATTCTCTTGTTCAATTTCTCTAAAAATGACAGTACCTACGAGGGTCAGCGGTGGGCGCTACAGAGACGCTGTGCAAAAAAGCATCATTGCATCTTCCCAACTGGTATCGTTACAATCAAGCACAAACCTGGCCTTCAGGTCAAACTCCCAAGGTCGCATTTTCAACACCGTAAATCGGGTAGCAATAGGTAGGTAGCAATCTTCTCGCAGTTTAAATCAGTTAAATTGCTAGGAACACTGTTGCTAGGCGACTGGCTAAAAAAATGGAGGTCACCCTGTTCCTTTTGCTAAAATGGTGAATTATTTTGTGTTTTCTGCATCTTAACATTATGCTATTGGAACAAAAAAAAGGAAGGAGCTGTGAATGTGTGTAACTGTGAAGTCATCCCATATACAGCAAACTTGGACAACGC
Source organism: Genypterus blacodes (assembly GCF_046128005.1). Lineage (NCBI taxonomy): Eukaryota > Metazoa > Chordata > Actinopteri > Ophidiiformes > Ophidiidae > Genypterus > Genypterus blacodes. The sequence goes on from NW_027466954.1 coordinate 692,087, forward strand.
AGTAAACACAAGTCACAAAGTCTTCATCACTGCACATTGGCTGAAAATGAAGAGGGCTGGATGCAAAGTATAAACCCAGCCAATTCATTCGTATGTTAATCAGTGTGTGTTGAGTTCTAGTACCTCGTATCCCAGACGGGCGGCGCGCTGAAGCAGCGTCTCTCCGGCGTTTTTGTTCACTATGAGTCGACGCACCTCTGGCGGGACGGGCCTGGCAGCGCTGTGTGTGTGCTGTGGAGAAGGAGTGCAGGCATAGTGGCTGGGCGACCGGGACGGATTGCCAGACTCCAATACTGAGGCCGGCCTTTTCCTGGCACAGACCTGTATGTGTGTGTGAGTGTGTGGGTGTGTTTGTGTTTGTGTGTGTGTGTGTGTGTGTGTGTGTGTGTGTGTGTGTGTGTGTGTTAGAAAAAAAGAGAGAGACATTTAAAGTGATTAGCATGCACTCGAGGATTCATTTTATTACCCACAAAGCAATTAAATGCATGCTCGCACACACACTTGCACACACACACAAATCCCCCACACTCTCTCTTCCTACATCTATCACTGTCAGATGTTTTTTTCTCAAACACATCCACACACGCACACACATCCACACACACACACACACAGTCGGCCCTACTTTTCCAGGCCCGATCGAAAATAGCACTGTCACCACCTCTGCTCCCATGACTCTGTTTGTGCATGTGTCTGTGTGTGTCCGTGTGTCCGTGTGTCTGTGTGTGTGTGTGCGTGTGTGTGTGTGTGTGTGTGTGTGTATGCATGTGTGAGGGAGTGCGCAGCCTGAGGCTGATGACAGCAAGCTGGGAGCGGGATTGTTGGCAATGATTCGTCTTAAAGTAAAAGACAGATTGAGGAAAAAAACCAATGAGGACTTTCTGTCTTCCTCTCTCTCCTCACTGCCTCTGCACCTCCCTCACCCCCTCTCTCCTTTTTTGCATCCTCAAGATTTTGACATTGAGGGTCAGGCATTGCAGGCCCTTTTCCTCTAACCGTTAAGCCAGACCTATTTCTAGTAAGGTTGCTAAGATATCCTGATTTCTGGTGTGGAGTCCCACAAGGTTCTATTTCAGGCCCCATTTTATTTTCTTTAGATGTGCTTCCACAGGGTTCTGGGAAGTGGTACTTTGTCTAAGACCCCTGTGCTAGCCATAAATCATGATCCAGATCAAAGGCTGGACCCTCTGGGGGACCCAGCTGACAATAATGGGTGGTCCAGAAGACCTTGATGATGCACTGTAGCGAGATTTAAACCTGCACCTTCCCACACAACAGTCATTTTCCTGACCGTTACATAAACTACTTTTTTACATTTTTGCATTTAAGAGTTGACTAAATGTATTTAAATCAAGCATTTAAACATATTTTATTCAAAAAGACATAGATTTGATTTGATTTTTATCATTAAGATTACATTTTATTTTGAGGCAAAAAAATTGAATTTAAGGGAGGATGTGCTGTGAGAGAGAAGGAGGAAAATCTGCATCAGCCGACGCCACGGCAACCGTCTCCGCCGTTTAGCAGCCAGACAGTGTGTGCGCTTTACTGTGTGTTTGTGTGTCTAATGTGTGTGTGCAGGCGTCTGTCAAACGAAGCCTCTCGCTGCCACGCATCAGCAAACAGGATACGAGCTTTGCCCTGGAGGTGTGTGTGTTTATGTGTGTGTGTTTGTGCTTTTTTTGTGTGTGTTTTCTAGCGTAGCAGACTCAAACAAGGAGGAGGAGGAGGAGGGTAGAGCGAGAGCTGAGCGAGAGCTGAGCGAAAGAGAGAGACAGAGTGAGACAGATTATGCACATGTGTGTGTGTGTGTCTGTGTGTGTGTCCTCCCTGCCCTGAGGAAATCTCCAGTGCAGCAGCTGTCAAAACGACACAAGCTGCCGTACACTTAACACACACACACACGCACACGAGCATGCACACCCACCCGCACACACACACATGCACGCACGCACACACGCAAGTGGTACATGTGGAGAATATTATTCTTCCTCCTCCATAACCTTCAATCACTCCATTCCTCCCTCCTTCCTCTTCCTGGCTTGTTCCCTCTCTCTGTCTTTCCTTTGCTCTAATCTGCAGTGAATTGAATTACACACACAGACGCACACTCACGCAGACGCACACACACACACACACACACACACACACACACACACACACACACACAGGCAGACGCACACACTCACACAGACGCAGACGCACACACACAAACACTCACATACACACACACACTCTCTCTCTCCCCGCTGAGTTTTCCCAGCAAGCTCCAATCAGGACCATAATTGGAACGATTAACAGAGAAGGAAGGAGGAGGAGGAGGAGGAGGAGGAGGAGGAGGAGGAGGAGAATAAAAAAAACCAAGGGAGAAAAAAGCTGAAAAGACAAAATAATTTTTTTAAACTGGGCAAAATAAGATTTAAATTTGCTGTTCCAAAAATGCAAATGAAAACTGCATTGTAGTGCAGTGGAGCTAATGGCGTCTTTTTACACACGGGATCGCTAACAGTGCAATAACACACACGCACACACAAATACAAATATTGGCTGGTGGGCGGAGAGCAGCACAGGGTCCACATGGACACCCTCTACCATGACCAACAGACAAAATGTACGCATCATTTTGACTACGCAGACATGGAAAGATCTTGGAGAAGGTGAGGAGCTCAGACATTAGGAGGAAAACCGCTGCTCCTTCACATTGGAAGGCCGCAGCTGAGGCGCTTTGACCATCTAATCAGGACGCTTCAGAGAGGATTTGCAACAAATTTCCGAAGAATCATGGATATTGTCCTGTATTCCCTCAGGCACTAACCTTGTCACTCTCCGCGTCTTCTTCCAGCTCATCCTTCCTCCCTTCCTCCTCGGAGGCACTACCATCTCTTCCCCCCTCCCTCTCTGTCACAACTCCCGTGTGCTTCGTCTTGCAGGGACGCTTGCCCTTGGGCTTGTCAAGGTCAAGGTACTGGAATGGACGGGGGTCAGCAAGAGGAGGAGGCGATGAGGAGGGAGGAAGAGGAGACGAGGAAGGCAGAAAACCGCAGACTCTCTGGCTCTCCCTCAGCCTTTGGTGTTTGTCCTTGAGGCGAGACGAGTTGACGGAGGAGGTGAAGGAAGTGAAGGAGTTGAAGGTGGCAGGGCTGGGTCTTCTGGGGTTAGGGTCACACGGTTGCTGGGGGACACAAGCCGGGGAAGAGGGCGGAGCTACATTGAAAACTTTGGGAAAAAATAAAAATAAAAAGGAGGAAGAGTGAGTTCATAGGTTTCTGCTACATGAATTCATCAGTTTGCATCTTTCCCAAGACAAAATATTATTTTTGGTGAAAACAGGACTTGCAGCTTTCTCTTCCCTCTCGATTACATTCCTCTGTGTGTGTGTGTATGTGTGTGTGTGTGTGTGTGTGTCTGTGTGTGTGTGTGTGTGTGTGTGTGTGTGTGTGTGTGTGTGTGCGCGTGTATGAGTGTAGACTACTTTTCCTCTCACCAACAAATGAGCTGCTTCAGTGGGAGACAAGTTAGATATTAACAAAGAGAGACAGACAGGCAGACAGACAGACAGACATAGACACAGATAGACGGAGCGATAGAGAGAATGAGACAGAGACAGAGGGAGGGCGAGAAGCAGAGGAAAAGAAACAGGAACAAAGAAAAGACTGCGTGCCTCCTCGCTCGAGCAAAGCAGCGAGCGAGCAAGCGAGCGAGTGAACGAGGTAGCCAGAGAGTGGGGGAGGGGGAGAGAGAGAGTTTTCTGTTTTCCATTGCGTGCTCAGACGCCTGTTGGAGACATGCTGGTTGTTACACACACAGAAAAACACACACATGCTACATTCACGCGCACACACGCACATACACACACAACCAGAGAAACATGTGTAAAAGCAACTACACACACAAACCAGAGCCAGAGGTTGTTTGTGTGAGCCGGCGGGGAGTCACACACCACTTCCATCTACTGAATTATTTATCAGCCTGGACAGACACGTACAAACACGCACGCACACACGTAAATTGGATTAATATAAACAGTACAAATTGTGTGTGTGTGTGTGTGTGTGTGTGTGTGTGTATGTGTGTGTAAATCCTCTTAACAGGAATTTATCATTCAGTGGATGGTTATTCTGCACCCCCATACACACACACATAAACACATACACATACACACAGGCTAACACACAGGCACACACACACACACACGCACCTGCACACACGCACGCGCACACACACACACACACACACACACACACACACACACACACACAGTTTGTGCGTCCCTCTGGGCATGTTACATCAAACAGCCTCTCATTTCACGTCTCATCAGCAAACTGTAGTCTTTATTGTTTTTTCAAGCATGACATCATCATTTACTGGCACCACCCTCATATGCATCGAGGGATTGCCTGACGGTTTGCCTCATACCTTATGGACAGAATCCTTTGGGTCAGAATAGGCTCTCCTCAGTTCCTGCTCCCATTACATGTGGCAATCCCCAAGGTTCTATCATAGGCCCTCTTTTATTCTCTCTGTACATTGTCCCACTGTCTATATGTTATAAACACATTTCCTATCTCAGCTACATTGACGACACACAGCTTTACCTTCAGTCCAGACCTGACACTCTCTCATATTCATCATCTATTGTTGAAAGATTGTTCTTAAGCTTCAGGTTTGTAGGATTTTGATTTTTTTTGTCTTTTACTGAAACAGAATTTGAGTAAAGTGACAGACTGAAGTGAGCACATGCAGACTGTGAACGCAGCCCTCTGCTCTTCAAAACACACAGAGGAAGACGAGAAGGAGGAGGATTCAACCGGCTGCCAACGCATTCCCTATGCGTGTGTGTGTATGACAGCTCCATCTGGGAGATGTTAGACGGCTATTAGCACGCCACGGGGCCGCAACGGGTTCATACACACACACATGCACACACATGCACGAACACATACACTCACACCTACAGTATGTATACACAGATATACTGTATATACTGTACATACATAAAATGCACACACAGGAATACACACACATCAACACACACACACACACACACACACACACACTGTATCCATCCTGTGTTATTCCACTTGTGTACTCCGGCAATCACAGAGAGAGGAAAAAGAGCGTTAGAGAGCAAGCAAGTGAGAGACAAGTCGGGCTGGAGGGGAAAATGGAGAGGTGGAGCGGTGATGAGAGAGAAAGAGGTGTTTCATAACCAATCTCTCCCAAGTCTGATCATACAGTGCAAAGTTAAGGTTCACTTCTACCCCAAAAAACTTTAAAAAAAAAAAAAGGTTTTGTCGCACTCAAGAAAAAGAACAGAAAAGAAAAACATGTTATTGGTTATGGTCAGAGGATTTGGGTTAGTGTGTGTGTGTTGTTTCTTTGATGCAATCTACACAATTATTTGTTGAATCTAGAATTTAATTGAATAATAAAAATGAATGGATGGTAATATGAATGTTAGAATTGCAAGGTGAAGATGCATCAGTACAGGCCGCACAGAATGTGCAGTCATTTACCTACTTCTAATTTTATCAATTTCCCAATTTTGAAAGAAATACGATAAATCCACTAAACACCCTTACGTTACCCTTGTCACGTTACCCTTGTCACGTAACCCTTATTTGTTTGACTGGTTCTATAATATTATAGATATAATATATTTGCTGTTACATTCACCACAGGCAACAGACTCAGCAGCTCTAATCCAAACTGTCATCGTACAAAGGCTGACGGGAAGTCATGCTTTTTAAACAAAGTTTGACCAAGTTTACCTCTCTGGCCGTCCCTCCTCCTGAATGTTGGGTCACACCAGCCGCCGTTGGTGACTTGTGACCTCTCCCTCACAGCCAGGACTTCCTGTGGCCCCATCCTAAATTTTCTGTTGATCTCTGCTGACCTCTGGCTGGGGGGCAGCCATGGGCCGAGCTCCCTGGGGAAGTGGGGCTTGTTGAGATGAAGGCCGTTTAGCTCAATGCAGACCTTCAGCTTCCTCACATCCTCTAGGGTGGAATCTGGAGGGATGACAGACATCGGTTAGCACAGGCAAAACAACAGCCAGCTGTAATGGCCATACAAAATTTAAAAACAACTACACAAAGAGTTTCTGATTTCTTACCGCAGGTCAACTTGGCTTTTTTGGTGGGATCTCCAATCTTGTTCACCTCTTCCTTCTCCTCCTCCCTCCCTTTCTTTGTCCTAATGATGCTGCTCTGGTGGAAAGGCTCCAGGCTGAAAATCCTTTTCCGGTTTATGGGCAAACTGGAACCCAGTGCTAGTCTGGACATGGAGGAGTTTCCCTGAAACAAAATCCTGGCTGCTGGAAACAACCTTTGTTGCTGTTGTTGTGAAACGCAGCTGCTCTCATCTTTCTTTTCCTCCTCCCGCAGGACTCCTTCACCATGCTCCTTCTTCTCTTTCTTATCCTCTGTCAGATGTTTGTCCTCCTTCACTTGGAGGTTGCTGCAGAGCTGACCGAGTGGCTGGATGGGGAGACTGTAAGGGCAGATGGGATGCAAACCTGCACAGGCCATAAAAACTTTGGTTAGTTTCAATTTGGCACTTTTCAAATGATTTATTACATAAAGGCTAATTGGAGTAACCCTACTAATTTTGCACGGATTGTGTTTCTTTTGCAATGAATGTAGATTGCTCAATCAATCCAGAGTCTGGAACGATTGCTACAGTTTTTCGAAACACAGAATACTTGGCCCTTTGCTCCAAAGACCATAGCGGTGTTTCCTTATCATTCTGAACAAGTAGATGTAGGTTTCAGAGTCTGTCACTGTCAGGACAAGTTTCCCCAACTGGACTGACTTATTCTAAGAGTCCGGCTGAATTTCAAATTGAAATTGGGGAATCACATTAGATTTGATTTCTTGAAGTTACCATTGGATTTCCCAAAGCTCAAAGCTACCTGAACGCATCTGTGCAAACTAAAAGGTTGTGGATGCGGCTATGTTACTTTGAATGGAGGAAAGATTTATTGGAATTTCAGACTTTGAGCATTCAGAATGGATGATTCAAACGTGAAGTGTGTTCAGGCAAAAACCCAAAGATAACTTCAGCCGCACAGTGTCTGCTTGGGATCACTGACAGGAAAGTGCAACCTCAAAATAATAGCATACTATTTGTATTATCTCAATGCATATCTTAAGCTTAAGGAATCCTAAAATTCTCATCACTCGAAAATCACTTGTGCAAGTTTTAAGCAGACTGGAGACACTAAAATGAGATTCTGTAGTTGTTCAACACATTTTAAATATGGGTATTTTCAAGTTCAAATCTGTTAAAAAAAATGAAAACAATGAAGCTTAAGCGTGTTTTCACAGGACGGTGGAAAAGAGGCAGACGCCGAGTGAAGCATCTCATTAAAGAAAATCAATTCTTAACACTGAGTCAGATTACACACACACACACACACACACACACACACACACAAACACACACACACACAGGCTCATTCCTTTACACACATATTGGGACACACGCACATACACAGAGCGATCCAGCGGCCACCCTGACAATTTGGCTGCATCCCCAGACAGACACACACACACACACACACACACAGACACACTCACAGAGCCTGTAAACAGTGTGTCTGTGGGACCGAATTAGCTTCAAACACCACAGACCGCCGTCCTAACACATGTGTGCGCACACACACACACACACACACACAAACACACACATGTACACACACACACACACACACACACACACACACACACACACACAGATGCTTTCAACTCGCTCTCTCTGGACAGTCAAAGGCAGCCGCACAGATCAAAGACATTCGCCTTTTGCTCTTTCTCTCCCTCTCTCTCCTTATTTTCTGCCGCTCTTGCTCACTCTCTGCCATCCTTTTTTTCTTCCCTCTCTTTTACCTTTCAGGAACTCTTTCTGTTTTCTGATATCCCCATGATTTCCCCTCTCTCTTTCTCTCATCCATCCCTTACTGCATACCATGGTTACCGGCCACATTACGTGCCATGGCAACAGGCCATCAAAGGCAATCGTCATGGCAACATTGCCGCGTTAACAGAGGCTGCCGACTTTCAACAGAACCTACAAACTCCTGGGTAGTTATCTTATAAACAAGCTAGTGGGACAAAAATATACAATGTAAAATGTAAAGAATTGATTGTCTCAGGTTTGGTTTGGTCTGAATTAGGGACAAAATTGTTACAATGTTGCTTCAGTTTCACTTCAATAAAAAGACATAATAATATACAAATAAAAGTCACTACCATCATCAGAAGGGCCAGGTAGTCCAGTGAAGTGAATACCTTTATACAGAGTCCAGTCTGCCCTAACAAAGGCTCCTGTGCTGGCTGACAACCTTCCATTGTGGAAACAGATGTCAGCAACATTGGTAGGCACACTGCTGTCCCAAGAGAGGGAGCATGATGAGCAGGTTGTCACCTACGACACCCTTTCTGACCGCAGAGGAACTATGGCATCACCCGTCAGGAATTGCTAGTTGTGTCTCTGCCACTTCTGCCTACAGACACTTCTTCCCATACCCGGCCCCTCAGCTTTGAGGAGCCTAACTGAACTGCACTAACTGAAGATGAGTACTTTAAACAGATATCTCATGTTTCAGCGAAGGTCTCTCTTTACCACAGTTGTAGTTCAGAATTAACCTCAGACAATCCATAGATGTTGGAGTGGTGTCTTTTGTTAGAGACAACCTCCTGAAAGCAGTCTGTGCTGTTGATTTGGTCCTCACCGAGAGTGACTGCCGTGTTTAGACCTGCCTAAGGGAAACCATACCAAGGAGTGAAGCAAACCCTAGTCAGATTGAAACAGACCAAACTGAGATGAGGCTAAGTAAGAAGACTCAGCTAGCCAGTCCAAACCCAAACCAGGCCTACTGACTAAAACCCTGTGTGCTCAGGTTCAACTTAAGGCATGCTCCAACACAGTGGTTCTCCCTTGTTCCAGCTGTGGCCATACTGCAGAGGGAAATGTTACTGTGAACATGTATAGCTGAGTATTGCTAACTGATCAACCAACAGATTTTAACCACGACAAACAATAAGTGAACTTTGCAACCAGAGGAAATCAAACAGTAGACATGGTTTGAACAAATGAAACACCTTTTCACAAATCACTCCCAAACAGATCAATGCAAACTCCCATACCAACTCAATAATGGCAGCATCAGCCTTCTTTACCCACCAACCTCCTTGTAATAACAGGCATAGATTTGCACCAATGACCTCCCTGATGCAAAACCAATCGAACACCAAAGTGATCAGGATTCATCAAGAAAGATTCACCGATTTTCATGAGAGTCCATTCAGTGGTTCCTGACATATCTTTCATTCATTTCTATTATTAATGTCTGGCTGTTTTCGCTTGGTAAGCTTCTCTGCGTTCACAAATCTGTCTCCGTTTGTTCTTAAAATTCGACTTGCAGATTGGAAATATGTATTTGGTGCTCACTCCACAGTTTTGTCATTAAAAAAAAACTCCATACCTGTGAGGAAAAACAGGTTGTTTAACAGTCAGCAAGCAGCCTAAAGAAGCCAATTTCTTTCAGTGTTTCCTCTGGCTGGTGTCTGTGGGGTTTTGTGTATGTGTGTGTATACCATGGTGCAATTGTTTGTGTGTGCACATATGTGTTTGTGTGTTCTTGTAGGTCTGAATGTGCATAGTCGGCATTGTCAGGGAGAAAGAGAAAAGAGAGAGAAAATGAGGGCAGCGGCATGCTTGGCTTAAAGCAAGAGGTACACACAGAGTTCAAGTATGTGTGTGTGTGTGTGTGACAGACAGAAAAATGTGCACTCACTTTTCACACACACACACCGAAGAAAGGCAGAGAGAGAGAGGGACAAAGAGAAGAGAGCGTGCAAAAGTGAGGGAGATCAACCGGAAAAATTTTGTGTGTGTGTATATATGTGTGTGTGTGTGTGTGTGTGTGTGTGTGTATGTGTGTTTGCGCCGGGTGCAGACAATTCAGTTCTATCCATCTGCATCTTTCTATGTGTGTGCCGTGCACGAGTACTCGTGTATATGTGTTTCTGTCTTTTATGGAACTGCAAGTGTTTTTACGTGAATGCTTTTGTGTGTGTGTGTGTGTGTGTGTGTGTGTGTGTGTGTGTGCATTATGTTACCTGTGTGTGTTTTCCTAAAGTGTGGGTAATTCTAAAGTGTGTGTTTATGTCTTTTGCAGGACTGCACGTGCATTTCTCTCTCTCCCTCTCTAACTCTCTCCCCCTGTGTGTGTGTGTGTGTGTGTGTGTGTGTGTGTGTGTGTGTGTGTGTGTGTGTGTGTGTGTGTGTATGTGCTTGTGTGCGCATCATCCTGCAGAACTCTCCGGAAATCCTCTTACCTCTCGTTGTCTCAGTGCCAGCGGCTGCAGAGGGAGTTCTTGGTCCTCCTCCCCCTCCTTCTTTCTTCCTCTCCCCATCCTCCTCTACTTTCTCTTCCTTCTGCTCCCCCCCCTCCTCCTCCTCTACTTCCCTCCCTCCATCTCTCTGCTGGCTGTCTGCCAGCTCCCCTGATGTCATCTCTCCTCCTCCCTCTTTTTCCTTCAGCTCCAGCTCTGAGAAGCGCAGCATAGCACGCTGGGCAAAGAGAGAAAAAGGAAACATTTTCACTTGTGAAGTCATGTGCTTCACAAAAATCAAAGGACACAAAGTGTAATAAGGTTTGATTGATAAGTAATGAACCTGGAATCGTGCAATTTAACTGAAGGCCTTGTATATTCTGCTTAGATCTGCATGACGTACAGTCCGTACTGCGGGAGGCAGTAGTCGAGTGGGTAGAGCTTCCGCTTAAGAACCGGAGGGTTGCCGGTTCGAGTCCCTGCCGAGGTGCCCCTGAGCAAGGCACCTAACCCTCAATTGCTCCCCCCTCTGCGAAGGGTGGTAATGTAATGTAAGTTGCTTTGGATAAAAGCGTCTGCCAAATGATCGTAATGTAATGTAATGTAATGTCCGTCACATCAGTCAATGTCGGCGTGCTACCCAATATTTTGTGTCCATGCGGACCTGTCCACACCTCAGAGTGCTAACTAACACATGCATAAGACAATAGGAAAGGATGATAATATGAGCAGGTGGAAGTGGAGGTATGAAAAAGCGGCAATGTGGTGTGTTTCCACACTTGTCTGCTCTCTGGCTTCATTTAACAACGGGAATCATTTCCACCAAGTTTTTCCCAGGATGTATGAACTGGAAACTAGGTGAACAGTCGTGATTACCATTCCTGCCAGTTTTGAAGACCATTTTGTAGCATGTTCACGGCCATGCCTAGAAATCACCAACAGTTCCTGTTAGATATGGGTGTGGATAAGCTGCTGCAGGCAAGGAGGAAGTGCTGCAAACGCTGTGAGATGGGACAGAAGCCCGGCGAGCATTAACTGTTAACTGCTCAACCCAACACACAAGCTCCAGAACATCATGCTCTCCAACGTACCCTACTCATATCTACTGTAAATGGTGTAGATTGCCACCATTGTAAAGAAGAGTTCTGATGTAATACTGTACTCTGTATCTATTTGAATGTTTTATTTTTCTGAAGACTAATGTGTTCTTACTGTATCTAAGCTAAAGTCTTGGTCATGTGGGTGATAAGGTGAACATCTGAGTGGCCAGGTGAGTAGAGTGGCTGCTGCTTGAGTTCAAAGCCACCGAAGGCTTGACTCAGTTCTTTACACAACACTCTTTCTAAGATCTTACCCGATTGGTCCAGTTTACGCCACAAGTAGATTTACACTCAACGTTTTGGATATTGTTCAATCTAAGGCATCTCCACGTTCCTCCTCCTAACAGTAGACACAAAACAACAATTTCGGAAGTGTTTGGATATTTTGGTTGGCAGCTGCTGTCTGGGGAATCCTGAAAAGGGTCAACTCTTTACTGCCTTACACCACAAACACACCAGAAAATCTTGCTTTCAAAACTCACTTTCTGACCATGGACGCTGCTGCTTTGAAGGGAAAAAACAAAACTCCCTCTCGGCATATCAACAAACTCACAGCTGAGGGAAACCACAGTGGGAAGCTGGTGGAGTTGGTCTGTGCGAGAGTAAACAGCTACAAAATGATTCTTGATTCTCGTCTTTACGTAACATCAGATTTTCGAACGAAATACTCGATTACAGCAGCAACAAGCAGCAAGAAAAATAGAAGATTGAGATTTTATTATTTATTTAGAAGCCCTTGTATGTTTTTATTCTGGTCTAAAAGTAAAGCTGTCACATCAAAAAAATGTTGGCTTAGGTTGCTAAAATCTCAAAAAAATCAGAAAGACAAAACGAAGACCTGATCTCTGGATCTCCAGTGGAAGCTACGGCCTTGGGGGGAATTTCATTTCACAATGGGATGAAGCTAACTCAGTTAAGAAAACGGCGTTTTTGCTTTTCCAGAACGGCGTCTCCCTTGTAACCATTGGTAACCGCTGGTAACAACTCTCCAAACGCTCCCTGTCAGGCCAGTATTTCCTGCTCACCTCTCACTGCCCCGACCACAAACCCATTTTAAAAATTAATGGCCCATGAAACGATCTACAAATCCATCCAACGCTGCTGCCGCCCGGAGCCAGCAGCACCCAAGGGCGTAGGAACGAAATGGGAGTTAATTTGAGTGGTAACCCCCCCACTGTCACTACCACCATCCTTCAGGACCAACGTCTGACCAAGCAAACATCCATTCAGAGGGAATAAACAGCCTGACAGTTTTCTGCTTGCGGAAATCTCCACTGCAGCCAGAAAACTTCAGCTGAAACACTAAGTACTGGATGTTTAGGACAATACCAATATCGACAAATCACATAATGATTTACTGACTGATATCAGTGACAGTATTACTGAATAAACATGAGGACATTTTGGACAAAAAGTACACAAAGACACTGGAAATGTTAAAATAATGATACAGTAGAACTTCATATACGCAGATAAAATCGATCAATCGATCCAACTGTTTTGTTTCCTGTTACTTTGTTTACTGTTGAGCATTACAACCTCATGTGGCTTCCCAGGGGCCACAAGAAAGGTTCAGGTATGCGTCATTCGTCCACCTCATGCACCTTCTGCCGCTGTTTTGTTCGCCCGTTCAAATTTTAGGGTTTTAATCAAAATGTTGATCAACACGCTACTTGCATCTTTGTTTTCACTGTTGAAGTGAAGTGCAGTGGTGTTCAGGTGCTCTACTGCAGACCAGGAATGATTGGTATATTGGTGAAATTATTAAATATTAAATGCCTTAATGCTCAATTCCCAAAATCATTAATTATGCAACGATTAAACAATGACCATCCCCAGCCAATTCCAAAATTCTTGGAGGGAAGCTTCTCCATATGTATCAAAAACATCTAAAATGATCTAAACTCTCCACTGCCCGCTGTTGCTGTACCCGTCCTACACGTGTGAGATGTCAACACTGAACCCAACTCAACAAATAGAAACAAAAACAAATTGCATAGCCAGAGATCTAATATGAATCAGATCAACTGCAAATGTCATGTTAGCAAAAACAAAAGATGTGAACGTAGATTTGAATCCTTCAGACACCAGCAGGTATAAGAAACAACATTGTTCAAGCTTATTTTTACTTAAAACCCAGTATAATCTTGCCTCAGTGTTGTTTAAACCGCAAACCAATTTCTATTAAAATAAAACATCCCAAACCACATAGTGTCAAGATTACAGGGTAATCTGCTGTGTGTGTGTGTGTGTGTGTGTGTGTGTGTGTGTGTGCATGTGTGTTTGAAGCCTATGTGCGGTCAAAAAGACAGCGTTAATCTGGACTCCAAGGACGCTAAAAGGAAGAAGAAAAAAGAAGAAAAGGACGAAGAGGAAGATTTCATTAAAAACACTGAGTTCCTTCCCCTTCAATTCACCCAGGGATAGAAGAGAAGGAAGGAGAAGGAGGTAGAGAAAGAGGAGGAGGAGGCAGGACAGGAGATTTAATTTGAGAGGAAGGGAGGTTCTCAAGGGATGAGGAGGTGAAGAGAAAGAAAGACGAGGAGGAATAACACGAAAGCAAATGTGAGCGAGAAAAAGCGAGAGGGAGAAACAGAGCATAAAGAGATAGACAGATGAAAGAAAAGAGCGATAGATGATGGAAAGAAATTAAAAGAAATGTACCAAGAGACTCCAAAGCGGCTGGAGAGAAAGGGAAAAGAAATAAAGAGAAACACCTTTCTCTTTGCCACCATTTTCTCTGTTCAGCGGGAATACCAGCAGGTTAACAGCCGCCTGGAGCCACACACACAAACACGCACGCGCACACACACACGCGCACAGCCTTTGTGTTGCGTTAGCTTGTCCTTGCTGCGACCCAAAACATTTGCAGAAGGCAAAGGAAGATGAGGAAGACACAGGCAGAGAAAGACCAGGAGGAGGTAAAATCCAAGGAGGACTGCTGCTCCTCATACCTCAGTACAGTTCCTACCATGTCCAAATCCCCCCAAACACCTCCTTCCAGCTTCTTGGGGTTCAAATATCACACTAGCACCTCCAAAAGCCTGTTACCTCCCCTTTCTCCCATCATTACATCATCGAACACCTCCTTACCACCTTCAACAACTCTACACTACTCACTACTCTACTCACTACACTTTTATACAAACACGCTTGAGTTCACCTAGATCTGCTAATGGGTACTAGATCTCAAGCAAAACTATTGTTACTTTATAAAATTACTTGAATAGAAACAACTAACAAGTTGAGTACCACCATCAGGAAATTCTTGTGACTTTTATGCCTGAGGTTTATATCACTTTCTCTCAGTGATCACACGTTAAACAATAATTTTAATGAATGAATGAATGAATTAATTAATAATTGCACTCCAGACCTCCAATGAAATTTTTATTTGTCATCTTACCACATAGGTGTTGTTGCATCAATAAATCATAAAAGGCTGAATTTAAAAAAAAGGGATCTCACCTGCAGTGCTCTCTGCTCCCTGCTCAGCTTGCTGGAGTCCGAGTAAAGCTCTGTGGTCACACATTTGAACCGGTCGCCTACATAGCCAGACGAGTTGGCAATGCGCTTGGCCAGACTGGAGTGCCTGCTCTTGCTGCATCCAGGGCCATCATCATCATCATCTGCTAAGGAATCCATGCTGTCGTGATTGATGCTGTCGTGAATGCTGGCATCAATAATGCCGTCTCCACAGCTGGTTGGGTTTGGTGTCTCTCTCCTGGGCCCCGTCTCAATGGAGGAAGGGCTTTCAAATGTTGAGTCTCTGTTATGAAAGGGATCTGAAGTCAGATCTGCAGGTGTGGAGTTTACACCTCTGTTGGTAGGATTGCCAGGTGAAAGGTGTCGACAGGTGTGGCCGTGAAGAATATTTCCATATGAAGGAACCCTGGGATTGTGATTTAGAAAAGTTTGGTTATTTCCAAAAGACTGGCCTTTGGAGATGGTATTTCCACAACTTTGTCCATTAAAATTGTTATTTCCACATGCAGGAGCACTGGGGTTGAGGTTTCCACGTGTTGAGCGGACAGCATTGCGGTTTTCACAATTTGGAAACCTGGGATTGAGGTTCCTGCAGCTTTGAACCACAGGACTGTTTCCACGGGCCGGGCAACTAAATATTCTCGGTTCACAAACAGGAGCTCTTAGTGCCAGGTTTCTGCAGCACGGACCAACAAAATTTTGGTTTATGACATTTGAACTGGTTAATTCTCTGTTATTACAGATGGGGCCCCTTGGGTTGATATTAACACCCAAGGGAGCCGGGGTATTCATGTTTCCATTAGCTGGAATGCTGGGATTGAACGTTTTACAGGATGGGATTTGGGCGCTTAATTCCCTATATGATTGTCCTTTATTACTGCACACAGGTCTATCTGAATGACAATTTCCATAAGATGGAGACTTGCATGTTGCTGCACTTGTGGAATTGGTAGAGTGAATAGAACAGCCTTCTTTGTTAACAGGACCTAAAGAGTCGCCACAAACATTTTGCTCAGTGATATCTCTATGTGCTGTGGCCTCTGACTTAACCTCACTCTTCCAATCGACACCGTCATTCCCACCATGACCACCTCTACACACTGAGTCACCGGAACCAACAGAGGCTCCAGTGTTTGACTTTCTTGAAAACTGATGCAGAGACGTTCGAGCGCAACGCATGGTCTGCTCCTCTGGAATGTCAGGGAGTGGGCTAGATGGCTCATCATCTTCAGGGATCTCATTTGTGAGGGAAGAAGGCTGTGTCTGGGAACTGGGGGGTGGTAAGACCTTAGTTGGCGGCTGTTGCTGCCTATCCTGCTGACCTGGTCTCTGCTCTTTTGTGGGCCATTGTTTTATTTGTTGGGTGTGGTTCCAGTCACTCACACTGCCACCTTGCTTGCAGACATCATCTCTCCTTTTGTGCTTACTTATGGATGAATCACCACCTGCCTCATCATTCACCAGATCAATACAAACTACATCATCCCTGACACTTAAGGGCTTTAAGGTTTGGTTTGTGAGCTTGTCTCTAATGTTGTCAGCATCTGACATTTCTTTGTTCCTGTACAGTTCTGGATTCCATGGTTTATCCTGTGGATTCGATTTCTTGTCGTCGGTGTCATGACCTGGGTGGCAGGGCCTTCGTTGGGAAGATATTTGCTGGGAGTTGTGGTAAGTCATGTAGTCTCCCTGGTTTGGGGTTACGCCATGAGGAAGGCCATGTTTCGGTGTAATCTGGGTTGGGTATGAGCTCCTGCTGCCAAGTAACACAGGGTGGGGATAGATAGGTCCTTTACCTGGTATGGTTATCTGTGGCAATGACACGTTCTCTGCAATTGGGTACGGGATGTAGCGGTTTGGATACCCTAAGCTGGAAGCAAGATAGGAGTCACTGTAGATTTGGCTGGAATGGTTTCCATTTTCCAAGCGGGATTGCTGTTGCTGCTGTGCATGTGAATCCCTCTCCCGAGTCTCTGGTTTCAGAGGAATTATATTCTGCTTTCCAGAAGATAAATGAGTTCCTCCTTTACTGTTCGAAGGAATTTTGTCCAAATCAGAAGGGGAACCTTGTGTCTGCTCAACCTTGGATTCAGGAGAAGGAGATGACCCGGAGGTTCTTCCCCCTGATGCGGGACAGCTGCTGATATTGTTCCCCTCAAGCGGCCTAGAACTAGGGGAGCTTTGAGGCAGTGGTTGACAGGGAACTGTGTCTACGCTCTTTATTTTTATTTGGGAGACTTTGTCAGAGCTGACAGATGAAATAGAACGCGGGATACCCCAGGAGGATGGCATGGAGCTAATCATCTCAGGATGATCTGGAGTTTTAGCTGCTGTACAAGAAGGTGAGGATAGATTCTCTTTTAAGTGCTTCTCTTGACTGGCCATCAGCCCATAATGAGATGGAGATAAGTACCCCAATTTGGCTAAGGCATCTGATTTGAATGAGAATCCTTCCAATTCTTTGGCAGAAAGATCCAACGGATTTTCTCCAGGGTTTTTGACATGCATTTGAGGTACAGCTCTTTCTTGTGATGTCTTTGCAGTTGAGGTACACTTCTCTTCACGACAGTTGTCTGAGCTAGGATCTTTGGTTTTGCTGATGGATGAGCACATGAGAGAACAGTGGTGAGAGTTCAAGTTAGTCATGTAGAGGGAATGCGACACTGACAATGAGGCAGAGGATGAAGTGGTGCTTCTGTAAAGAGATTTCTGCAGGTCTGAATTGCTGTTATTGAGATGGTGAGGTGGTGGCACTGAGGTTTGAGTGGAACATGGTGCTGCACAGGGAGAATGGGTAACTGGAGGTAGCTGCAATGTGCCTGTATTGTTAAAAGTGGCACTGCTACTTCCACAGCTGCTGCTAAGACTGTTCTTGCTGGAACTTAGCTGGGTAGACTTGGCACCACTACTATGTTGTCGCTCGTGGTGGGCAGTCTTGGGCTCCTGGTTAATCCGAGGACTGGTGCTGAAAGCGGAGGGCTCCTGATGGAC
>NW_027466954.1:715000-802500 GCF_046128005.1 Genypterus blacodes
GAAATATCATTCAGAAGCAGAGTTGGCTGTTGGAAATAAGAGAGAGGGAGGGAATCAGAAGAATCAGAATCATAATCAGAATTGCTTTATTTGCCAATTAAGTTTACACTTAAGAGGAATTTGCTGTGGTTCTAGGTGCGAACGTATAACATATAGAATGACCGGAAAATAAAAATCCAACTTCACCTGGAGGGAAAAGCTGCCGACTCCACCGACAAGACTGTCCTGTTCCAACTTGATAGGTGGCGATGAAGGTCAAAGGTCAAAAACAAAGTTGCCTAAAGAAGATATGTCAAATCAACTATCCAGATATCAAAAGCCATTAAGTTCCACATTCCCACTTCAATCTCACCATGAAGAAGCACATACAGACAGAATATGGAATCAGGGTTATAATACTTATTATATCATAAACTGCTAAATATGTCACTATAAATTTACTATGTAAATTACTTTAAAGAGTCTACAGGACCCATACTAAACAAAAATACTACAAAGAGGAGCGATGCAATTCAGGACACAATCCAAAATGATAATATTAAATACAAAAGAATTGTCAAAATGTTCATAAAAAGAATTAATATTACAATTTAAATACTTCTTGGGTACTTTTTGTTTTTTGTAAAAAATAATCTCAAACTCACCGTCCTCTTCCTCTGTGGAGTGTAAATCCAGTCTGATTGTAATATCCAGATATTTGGAAATATATGTATAAAAAATCATATCCTCCTCTCACGTCACTGTACATAAATCCATTCTCATTGATCTGCCGCCAGGAAATATGGATGCAGGGCGAGGGCGACACACACACATACACACACACACACACACACACACACACACACACAGGTCAACAAACAAGGCGTCCTGAACTCTGACAGGCAAATGTAAAATTTAAAACAACAACAGCAACAACAACAACAACAACAAACTAAATGGATCCGATAACGTCACGTACGCAAACACACACACACAGACACACACACACACGCACCTCTGTTTGAAGACGCACGGCACGCGTCCTCCCCTCTCCCCTCCCTCCCTCCCCCCCAAACACGCACACGCACGCGCGCGCCGTCCGGACCGGGCTGAACTCTCAGCGCGTGAAGCCCCGGCACGCGGGACGGGGAAGGAAGAAAACGCAATAAAATCCCAAATGAGTCCCAGAGGGATCAAACCAAAATGTCCCAGAAACGTCTGTGGAGTTTAGATATTCCTCAGGGTGACCCGCGCGCAGGGATATTCCACACCGCTCTTTTCTTTCTCTCCTCCCGGTCCTGTCGTCTATCTGTCTGTCCGCTGCTTTTCATTTCTGTTCTCCTCCTCTTCTCTTCTCTTCCTCCTCTTTGCCAGCCGGTGCGTCCTCTCTTTTTCTGATCTTACTCTTTTCTTCCTCCACACGAATATCTCTCTCTCTCTCTCTCTCTCTCTCTCTCTCTCTCTCTCTCTCGCTCTCTCTCTCTCAGTTAAAAGTATTAAATAGCTACACTTCCTGTCACCGCTTTCAAAATAAAACTCCCTATTTGCCCTTTGAATATAAATGTTCTCACCCCCCCCCCCCCCCCCCCCCCCCCCCCCTCCCCCCGATGTTAATGCTGGTTATAATTCGCCACTTTCTTGAGCAATTTCTGGTTTTATTTTCAAAACGTTGAGGCCATTTTCCAACATCTCCTGTCCTGTTCAGAGTTGTCAAACTGTCGAGGATGATTACACACCACCCTCCCTGGCAGACTAACTTCATATAAATGTGGTAAGTTTCTGTCATGATCATTTAGCGAGACACGGCACACACACGGCAGTTATTACACACCTGTACATAAGGCCAGGTACCATCCTTCCCGTTGGGGAGGGACTATTCTACATCACAGAAACCAGACACGGCAGTAAAACTTCAACCACAATACAGATAAGTCTGGCTGGGCCTGACAAAGACCATTTTCTATTTCTCTTAGGAGATTGTATAACAATCGAGTCTGTAACATCCTTAAAATACTAGTTTTTAACCAAATCATGTTTTACTCTTGACAATGGATCTTTTTCTCACGAAAAATTAAAAGCTTTTATTGTGAAAGTCCACTTGAACATGTTCTTGTATTCATATGGTTAAAAGTGGATGCTTTCATTACTTTATCGATCTATCGGGTAGTTGAAAATATCAACATTTCAATATCTTCTGGTCCTCAACTTGGACAAAGCGCTGAACCTGAATTTCCCAGAGTTGCTTTACGTTCTAAGCCCATCATACAGAGCTTTCTCCATCATAACCTCATTCCATCTGGACACAAAGTGAACGGCTACAATAACTCCGGTCTGAAGTTGAATGCAGCAGACGCGCAGTTAAGGAATCACATAATTAAACATAAACAGCTCTGACTTATATAAAACCGGGCTCAGAATTTATCAATCAACCCTCATAAGTCCTAATACATCATCTATGAGATATGTGTTTTATTTTGATATGTGTTTTTGTTATCAAACCAAATTAAAAGAAATTACACTTGAAAACATTTCCACACACTTCTTGCCTGGAAACCTCACCTGACCCACACACAAGTACACACGCAGGTCTGTGTCCTGTTTCTTACACCACAGCGACTCCAAGTGAATCTAAGTGGTACTGCAGCAGACAACAAGGCCACCTTTGGTACTTAAAGAGCTCCTGATTAAAATTGTTTAAGTGACGGAACTGATGAAAAATACCAGTTGATATCAGTCATTCAAACCAATCACAAAGGCCAAACAAAGGCCTTACACGCAGTAAAGAGTTAGAATGGTCTCCTGGCCACCCGGCTCATAATTATGTTAATAATTTGGCCTGAGGGTGGCACTGAAGGAGGTCATATGAAGACCAAAATAGGCGTAAATCCCCTCGGCAGCAGGAAATACACCTTTAACTTTGAAATGCGTCCGAGTGCAGATGTTGGCCTGAGGGTGGCGATACAATATCACAATGTAAGATTTATGGGTTGAAGTCAATGTTACTTTTTGTAATATGTTCCATGGTGGTACGTTGGTGATAAGTTAAGTGATATTTGGATCAATTAACGCCAAGAAGAGCAGGAGGAAAACTTACCTGGGCCGTCACCCAGCTTGGACTGGGGTTCTTCCTACTAGCCAATGGATTATTGTGGGATTGTTTATGGATCTTCTCTGGGCTGCTCCTGTCAGGGGTCGCCACAGTGAATCATCTGATTCCATCCCTTCCTGTCCTCTATTGCACCAACCATCTGAGTGTTAAAGCAAACTCTTGGAGAACAACAGGACAAGCGGGTATAGAATGGATGGATGGATGGGTGAAACAAAGAGGGTCAGTGTGTTGCTGCCTTCAATACTTAGAAATACATAAGTATTTGTAGAATGATGGTTAAGGGAAAAAAAGAAACAAGAGAAATAATAGGAGACTAAATAACAAATGAACTAAAAAGGCCCTCCCTCACAGCAAACATTATCAGATTTCCACATAACCAATGACTGAAGTGTGTTAGCCAATAATGAAGTGTTGACCAATGCCACGAACAGCTGCTTTCAACACAACACTTCCTTATTATTATTTGTTAAATATAGATACAAAAATGCAATGTGTGGGTCTGTGTCAGAGGGTTTAATATCTTATGACAGTCAGTCTGTCAGTGTGACTGCAGCGTTTAGTTTCACTATCCAGCTCGCCTCAACAATGCCGGGGATTTTCTTTTGAACAATTGATTTTTGACCTTTGTGTTGATGGTGAAAAATCTGACGACTCAAACTGAGCCATTGAAAATGCAAAATGCCTCAATAGAGTCTAGCTATGACTAAATCAATGTTCAAAAGTAGGATTCAATTAAACCCAATTACATTAAAGAGAGGTTTAAAGTTTGGAGATAAAATGTGTTTTAATTCAGGACTAAAATTAATCCAGGTTGGTGCAATCCCCCAAGACTGTACAGAGAATATGCACGGCGACAGAGTGGTGTGTGGTTAAGAGGTCATGTATCAGTGTGTTTGGGGGAAAGAAGGTGTCACAGATAAAAACAGGAAGCAATGCTGCAATGCGCCCTCAGCCTTCAAACAGCCCAAACATGTACCAAGAACAGAGAAGCTGAAGAAAAAAGAAAATGAAATCAATCCAAAGACTCTTCAAATTAGGTCAACATCAAAACTGAAAATAGGATTTTGTCACAGTTGACTGGAGACCAAAAATGTCATCCAATAATTTGGACACATGGTTTATTTATACATCACTTCAGTGTTTTATGATCTCTGAACTCTGCAGGTTCACATAATCAGATCAGTCAGTCAGATCTGAAAAGACAAATCCTGGTTGTCCGAAGAAAGAAACCCAGAAGAAAGTCCTCATACTGCGGTGTAAAGGACCCATATAAATACTGCAGTACACCCTATGGCACCGGGGCGTTGAAGTCTTGAAGCCGTATGTGCTGAGGAAGTTCAGCTTTGTAGTAAATACACTCCCTTTCTTGTGTACTGGGTGGGGGGGCCCTGGAGGAGGGCAGCTGGATCTCTTCATACTGAAACAGAAATAGAGTATGTTAGTACGGTGTGATGGTTGGGGGTCTGTTGGATAGTAGACAATGTGGCATATGTTGCTAGAGTCTGGTCGGCCTTTGGAGGTGGGTGGAGTTCAGGAGTGCAGCTCATATCAATATCAATCAGGTAGTGACCTGGATATGCTTCTTTCACAGAGACTGCAGTGCTGGACGCTAGTTAGGAAGGCTGAAATGCTGATCCTGACTGTATGTAGTGAAGGCTGAAATGCTGCTCCTGACTGTATGTAGTTAAGGCTGAAATGCTGCTCCTGACTGTATGTGGTTATAACTATGTTACTGTGATTAGCAGCATTGCTGGCTGTACCTGCACCTGTAGTTAATAATAACAGTTGCTTAGTGCTGGTCTGTACCTGGGGCCACTTCTATCTGAAGCACGATCAGGGCGTATTGAGGTGTAATGAGTAGTCATTGTTAAAGCATAAGTAGTCATACCAAGCACAACTAACAAAACCAAATAACCAAACTCTCTAACATACAGCATGTAGCCACAATTGTACCTCAGCACTAGCAGCAACAGTGTGTTTA
This sequence comes from Genypterus blacodes, assembly GCF_046128005.1. Classification (NCBI taxonomy): domain Eukaryota; kingdom Metazoa; phylum Chordata; class Actinopteri; order Ophidiiformes; family Ophidiidae; genus Genypterus; species Genypterus blacodes. The sequence goes on from NW_027466954.1 coordinate 720,070, forward strand.
CCTGTGGTGAGGTCAATATCTCTGGGAATTCAGAGGTCAAAGGTGAAGGGGTGTTTTGCTGACTTGTGTGACCCCTCTTCTTACACAGATGAGAAACAACCAAACCTGCAAAACATTGCCACGTTAGTTACTTTACCGTACAGATGTTATGGTGTTGACTAGTCCAAATGTTCATGCTCTGGCAACAGGAAGGACACCAGAATGTCCTACTTTGTCAGACTTGTTGCCTGACTTGTCAGAACAATGGTCTGAATAAATAACGTCAAAAATAATGGCAAGACATCTCAGCAAGAAACAAGCCGAAGTTTAGCTTGTATCATTTACACCTGAAGTCTTCAGGCACTGGAAGGAAGAACGGGATCCTGACGTGCTTCGTGTTTACATGTGCAGCAGGCCTTTTGTCACTGTTACATTAAAACACGTAACCCGATTATCAATATACACTTTTTTGCTGCTGGTAACACTAAAGCATTTTGTGTCTGTTTTCTCTTGTGTCCATTCAGTGGGTTCAAATGAAGCACATGAAGGCAACAATAGCATGGTGGCATGCTAAAGGTGAGCATGTTAGCATCCATCTAACATGTATTCAAAGTACTTGACACTTGTGGCTAAAACCTACAGACATTAATTCAATTACTAATGCAGAACTGTGCAAACACTCAGATCGCAATGTAGCAAAAAGGAAATTCTACATCAATGTATGACTTTTTTGCAAGGAACTGAATGGCAGAGAGGAACAGCACTTCCATAAAAATAACACACTTACCTATTAATATCAAACTGAGACCGTTCAGGGTGAAGGAGGTGAGGATGATCGGCTCACTTTGCCAGACTTTCACATCAGTCTGCTGCTGCTGGTCAGAGTCATTGATTGCACCTGGAGCAGAATTGTTATAAGCTGACAGAAAGCAACAGAAATGATTTGTCAATTTCTCTGCATAGCATCCACCGCGAAGCTCATCAACTTTTTCCAGTAATTGTTTTAGTGTAACGATTTAAAAAAATTGAAATAAAAATGATTACACATTTATTTTTTATGTACTAAAACCCATTAACTAACAAAGTCGCTTGATTGAAAATAGATTTTTAATACATTTAATTTAGAATTCAATTCATTTAAAAATCTGTACATTTGATGCGAAAGTGAAAAATTAAAAAGTAAAATTCCTAATTAAACCAAACACTGAACAGACTTTTTTTTTTTTTTTACCTGAAATGAGGTGGAATGTGTCCTCTGTGTCCTTTTCACCACAGTAGTAAATCCTGCAGTCCTCTTTGGTGACATTTTTTATCACCAGACTGTTTTTCAGTGAGAGAGAGAATTTGCTCTTTAAGTCAGGAGTGTAGTATTCAGCATCGTTGGTTGCACTGGTGAAACCGCGGAGGATAGGCACTCTGAACTGGCTGTGGATCTGCATGTACCAGTACATGTTGTTAGCTTCTTGAGAGCAGTTCAAGATGGCATTGCTGCCCAGCTGGACCTGAACCCGAGTGACATGTTCAGCCTCAGACCGCAGCAGGAGGACCTGGGGGACCAGCAGGACCAGCCACGGCAGTTTCATGTCCAACTCTGAGCAGCAGAGACCTAAGACCAGCCATAAATGTTCCAGCCTCCCCCTTCCTGTTTGAAGTGTGATTAGGTTCTCTGTGACCACAAGCAGACTCAGTCACACTTTGCAGGAAGTGAGATTTAAATCATGATTTGTTCTTTAGGAAGTGAAGGCTTTCGTCAGAAAAGAGTAACATTTCCTAGAAGTTTTGAGTTTGGAATATATATTTCAGTTTAACACAATCTAACTGAAACTTCATCCAGCCGGAGAGTGTGGCAGATGTGCTGGTGAATATAGCAGCAGTAGTAGTACTGATAATAGTGTAATAGTAGTAGCAGTAGTAGCAGCAGAAGTACTGTAGAAGTAACAGCAATACTTTAGTTGTGGTAGAAGGACAGAAAAGAAGTCGCTAAACAGCAGCAAAGCAGCACTGCTGTATGAAAAAAAATCTGGTTTGCAGTTGTTGCCATTGGAAAGTGTGGAAACTACTATAGAAAACAGTCAAGTTAAGAGGCTTTGTAGAGTAACACATCACATACATTACATTGCGAGCATTTGGCAGACGCTTTTATCCAAAGCGACTTACATTGCATTAGCACCCTTCGCAGAGGGGGGAGCAATTGAGGGTTCGGTGCCTTGCTTGAACTAGCGACCCTCCGGTTCCCAAGCGGAAGCTCTACCCACTGAGCTACTGCCTCCCACACATGATTCTCTTTACTGCAAGAGAAACCCCCCTTCCAAGTGTTCACCAAGCCACTCTGGGTCATGACATGAGAGAAAGATTTAGACACAGCCCATTGGATAAAAATCTACAAATGGGTATTTGGATGAGGTATATTAGGACGTAATCTATAAGATATTTTCTACAACATCAAAGTTAGGTGCATAGACATTTACTACATTTACTTCTACTGAACATTGGACCTGAATCAGCATCACCCGATGTGCTGTCCACACAGAAGTGGTGGATGCTTGCTGAATTCATGCTTGTTTGTTGATGGCAAATAGCTACCTAAGTACACGTATATATCTACACATATATATATTTATACATGTAACGTGTGTGTGTGTGTGTGTTGCAATTGACAATACTACATAGTGAGGACCTGAGATCTTATGTAGAAGAGGACATAGCACAGGAAACCACCTTGACAGCACATCAGCTTTAATCTGCCTGAAACCAGCTCCTGAAGGCAGAAGTTAGTGTATTTAAAGCTTTCATCCAAACTTGCACAGGCAATTAAAAGCAGAATTTAGCTAAAAAGGTCAAGCTGCTTCATCAAGACTCGTCAAACCAGGTCAATGTCCAATTCTGAGCAACATAGACCTGAAACTATCCCCCTTCTTCCAGTCACAGTATGAGTTGACCACATAGTCTCTGGCTTCGCAGTACAAAGGGGGATTTAGTGCACAAGTTCTACTTTAGGATGCTGAGGCATTCATTTGGCTAAAAAAAAAGGATTGATTAATTTAATCTAAAAAAGCTGATTTTAAAGCCATCCAGATTTTAACACCATCCTGCTGCCTTCACTGACCCATCCGTATGGTTGAAGTACAGCAGCGCAAGAGTCGTAGTTGCAGCCCTGAGGAAGTGGCGCCACCTGCTAAACAAAACAAAAACAGCAGCAAAGACATTTGCATAAAAACAATTGTACGCTCATTTCGAGTTTTGACTTTATTTTTCATGTGTTCTAAAAACAATTTTTAAGATGCAAAAATAAGTGATTTATCAACATTTGAATATTAAATAATATAAAAGCTTCACTTTCTTGATTTTTCCTCAATTTGTTTTCCATTTGTAAGAAATGATAAATAATCACAGTAAACAGCAGAGTATTGGTTGTAATGTCAGTACCCTTTATTCAACCAACACACACCTAAACATGTCAATCAACCAACAGCACACTTTAAGTGTCACACAGAGTGAATCTCTTTCCAAATATATACAGTAAATTGCATATTCTACAGCTGCTAAAGCTGCCAAAGCTTCTCAAGCTCAACTAGAAATACAGTAAATAGTTTTTCAGAATATTTAGCTCATTTTCTGTGAGAGTGATTTGCTCCTCTCGAAAGCTGAAAACACCATCGACCACAACAATCTTTACAACTTCACAAGTCAGAAACAAATATTTTCGTTCTGAATTAACCTGGTTTACTCTGGAGCTCTGGGCTGCAGCTATGCTCATTACTGAGCTTGTTTTAGTGCAAGGCTTTTAGTGCAAAATGCAAAATTTGAAGTCGCTCTCCAGTTTGTTGTTATTTAGTGTTGTGTTAATTTATATTTTCACATGGAAAAGCATTAAAAAAAAAACTATTAATACTCCTAGCACTTAAAAGCTTCATCCATGCAACTGCTGCCTATAGCGCCATATACTCCATATGCATCACTTTTTTTTATATATATATACATATATATATATATATATATATATATATATATACATATATATATATATATATATATATATACATATATATACATATATATATGTAAATATCTATATAATAAATAATATAATATAAAATGAAATTGACCTGGACAAAATTATTGAGACCCCAAAATTACGTTTCAGTTATATTCAATAATTTTGTCCAGATCATTTCATTTGTATAAAGAATGTTGGATGCCAATAACATTTGACAGTTTCAAATTATTTCAGAGAAAACAAACACTTTTGGCCACGTCTGTATGGAATTCCTTGGTGTTGTATAGGCGAGAGAAACTACATCAATCATATCAACACCTCAAGTTTCTGTCACTCACACCCATCAGCCAACCTTTCTATTGCTGGAGCAGCAGGGAGCTTTTGAAAATGTTTTTGGAGCTTAGTTCCTAAGGTGGGAATACAAGTAAATAATTAGAGACGCTCAGGATGTTAGAAATGTGCTGCATTTTAAACTGGGATTTTGACAGATTTTTGTAACAGAACTCTTAATTTTTTACACAACTATCTACTAGACTGCAGATAGATGAAATGGATGCTGCTCCTGGAAATCTTGAGGGATTTTCTTAGTATGCTTGGATGAATGTATTGGTGACCTTTTTTTGGTGTTTTTTTTGTTTATAATTACAGGAGCATGTCTACATTAAACATTGGACAGTTGCAACCAAAACCTGTAACAGCAGCAGATGGAGGGGTCCTGATGTTACTGCAGCGCTGCCACCGTTGCCAGCAGTGGTAGTCTTCGCCGCTGCAAAACAAACAAAGCCTGGATTAAAACTTTGTGTAGTCGGCTCCAGTTCAATCTACTGGACAAACTTGGCCTGTATACAGACACTGAGAGCTCAAACCGTCATATCCAACCTGAGACGTCCAGTTTGACTGTTTGACGAAATTCATCTCCGGGGATGTGGCAGGTGTACTCGCCAATGTCATTCAGACTGGCGCCCTTCAAGAGAATGGAGAAGTTGCCCTTCTTGTACAGGTGAGGGAACGTCGACACGCGATCCTTGAACTTTGAGCTCTGGGTAGTTAAGTCTGCGGTGCCTTTGATGATGTTGTATACGTCGGCGTCACCCGTAGTCCGCCAGAACACATTTTCTTTGGTGGGGGTAGAGACACATGGCAACAGGACGTCTGCGCCGACAGATGTCTTTATTTCCTGCTGACAATTAACTGAAACACAAACATTTGGTTCAGCAGAGTCACTGGTAAGTGTTTCCAATTTGATGGCTTTTGTTTTGTGATCAGAATGTTGAACTCATCTGCTGTATCCCCATGTACTGACTAAATTGATATTGTGCAACCTATATTGTCTTTAGGCATCCTACATAAAGCATTCACAGCACGCAAATATCAATGTCACTGATCGCAACAGGCAGTTTTTCGGCGCCAAGCAGGTCTGAGCAAGCCGAGGGCGTCGGTTTGGTGATACTTTCTTGAAGGCTTGTTTTCAAGCCTTCCAACTCAAATGTATGCGTTTAGGGTGAGTTATACTACTTAAGAGGTCCGACAACCAGAGTGCAACAACTCTGGCTAAAGTGGAAAAAGCCTAAAGCTAAACAAGATAAAAGCTCATAATAATGCAGCCACAATATTTAAAAAAACAAACATTTGTGACATTTATTCATTATTCCATGTTGTCATCATGTAACATGTAACCTAAAACTTGTAAAACCCGTCCTGTTATTCAAACAAAGGGTTAATGATTCACCAGACGCGTTGTGGGGAGTTTGTCCTGGAGTGTAAGATCACTGAGAGAGGTGCGTCGAGGCAGCATGAAGAAAAATCCGGGACTTTCTCGCTGACTCACACTCACACTGCATTTGAGTCAGTCTCCATGTGCTGACTCACTAACATTTGCAGCACAGACTTGGGGAAGTCAGGACTTTAAGGCACAAGTGCTGAGTACGGACACTTTTCATCCAAATGAGACGCACTGACAGCGGTGAGGTAGGAAAGTCTTTGAAGTTGGGCAAATATTGAATGCCGTATGAGATTGAGACCTCAAACAAACAAAGTCCACGTGCTTTCTAAAGCGTGTTCGTTTTAGGCCAGGAAAGAAATGCAGTCGGCCTTAAAAATGTGAGTGTGTCATGCAGAATAACTTAGATCTGTGGATGGTTTGCTGACTGATTATAACTGTCGGCTACAGAGGCTTGTTTTTGCGCTTGCTGTTAAACGTAAAACAGCTCAGAGCTTATAGTTTAATAAAGTTTCCTATTACATGAATTGATGCCTGATGTCACCATACAGCAGCCACTCTGTTCTCCAGGGGTTGGATGTGTTTAGGCTGAGCTGTAGTAGTAGCTGTTGTCTTAATCAGATGAAATATTGTGTGACATTAATGTTAGTCCATGTAGCCATCATGGCATTGAGAGAAATAGAAAGACAAACTCTACAAATGCATTGTGGGGATTGTTAGCCCGAGCACCAACCTGGCTTTAGGTCAGCACACGGGACACAGGCAACATCTCTAAAGTGTGAAATGTGTGTGTGTGTGTGTTCACTGACTCACCTGAGTGTAAAATGGAGGAAGACATCCAGATCAGTGCAATGCTGCAGAGAAAACACAGGAACGGGATCAATGACGACTGAAGATGTGAAAAGATCTAAAAGCTAATCGGTGAGAATAATCAATGTCACACACACACACGCACACACAGGCGCAGTGGTACAATGACATCATTCCAAATGTGAAGTGAAGCTGAAACAGATCCCAAACAAACATTTAACTGGAATTTCCTCTTTCTAGATGAACTCGGTTATAGGATCACTCTTGATGTGATAAATGTGAAAGAAACGTGTTTATTCACTATTAAGTTTGTTTATACTACATTTAACCTCTCCGGACTTAAAACAACACTTTTCTTAAAAAAACACAAACCCGACAGTTTTATTAGATGTCAAGGATGAGAGTCGTTTTCTTTAAGTTTGCTTAATTAACAAACGATTCCTTTATCAAGATTATGTATTTGCGTTTTCGTTATGTTGCACGTCATTTAGCTAGCTGTTAGCCTAGCCTAGCTTTGTGACTTCATCTTTGCCTCTTCCCCTCTTTTCCCCTCCTTCTCCACCCACCTCCTGAGGAACATCTGGGTCTCTTTCCGAATCATCTGCTTTGGCTCAAAATTCAAACTTTGTTTATTCGAATCGCCTTCGCACGCAACTGAAAGACAAAACGTTGAAAGAGACGCTGCTTCCGGTCCACAGTTAATCTTGATCTGAAAACGTGTCGGTTGTGCGTCATGTTGTTGTTTTTTTTGTTTTTTTTTCGCGAAGTTTTATACAGAGAGGAGGAGAAACGAGAAAGGAGAAAAGGGAAAGAAATATTGAGTAGGACGAGGAACCATGAGATACAAATGTGGACATAATGGCAACACAAAGAGTTGCTCTGTGTTGCATACCGGCAGTGGCTCGCCGGAGGGTCGTCAGTTTAAGAATGGAATAGAATAGAATAGAATAGCTTTTATTGTCATTGTACATGATAATACAACGAAATGCATTTGTGCTGCATTAATATTGCAATTGACTTTTGGGTAGTAATTTGTCTAATGTTTGATTTTGTTGAGTTCAAAGTTCAAGTCTTTGAATGGAGATAGAGAGAGGGGAAAGAAACAGAGAGAGGACATCCTACCCAGAAACCCCACACAAACCCGTCCTGGCCCGCCGGGGATGTAAAATAAAACATAAGGAACTGTTTGGTGTTCTGGTATTCAGTCACTGGACGTTGCATAGCCTGTAAATCTGTGAAGTAAGAGAGAAAAGGTTGCCATCTCTGATAGAACTTATCAGTGTGGCCCCTCATAGTGTACTGGATATTCTTGAGTCCAAGAGAGTACATAGTATCCTTAAACCATTGCGAAATAGAGGGAGGGGTAAGGGACTTCCAATGCGGGAGCAGGCGTCGTCTAGCAAGCAAAGAGGTGAACATGACCATTTCCTTTTGTGGGGTGTTAAATTGCCGTAGGTCATATGGAGTGCCGAAGATGGCAATATAAGGGGAGGGTTGAACTTGCATTCCCAATATGGTGGACAGTGTGTTGAAGTAACCCGCCCAGTAGTTGAGGAGCCAGGGGGCAGAGAAAAAACATGTGGCTTAGGTTACAGTGAGGCATCGAACATCTATTACATTTGTCAACTATCTGTGAACATTTCGGCGAATCTGGATTTAGAAAAATGGACCATGTGCAAGACCTTGAACTGGATAAGAGCGAGACGAGCACAGGATGAGGCAGTATGCAGATTGCGTATGATTTAGTCCCACCAGTCTATGTATAGATGGAGTTTGAGTTCAGTCTCCCAGGTAGCCAGTGTTTTCGAATTAGATAGGTCCCCAAGATATGGTCCCACTTGGCGGAGTCCTAAACGATAGCAGGTCTGCCCACATGAGTTGAGGGGGAGGGGAAGGGAAGTTTGGAATTTGCTGCAGGCAAAGTGTCTGATTTGGAAGTACTTAAATAATTGGTTAGCAGGTAGTCTGTGTTGAGTTGACAGACTGGAGAAGCTGTTGAAACTGCCATCGGAGTACAGGTCAAGGAAACATTGTATGCCTTGGTGGTGCCATGCTATGAAGGAAGAGTCCAAGAATGAGGGTGGGAACAGGTGGTTGTTGCGTACTGGACCTAGGGGGGAGGCGTTTCCTGAACTGGTACCAAATCATTAGAGTATTAAGAACAACAGGGTTCTTGGTGAATTGAGAGATCTTGGTTGGGAGAGATGAGTAGATCAGGGCAGTGGCGGAGGAAGGAAAGGAGCACGATTGGGCTTCAAGCCTGCATCAGGGTAGCTCAAGGGAATTCACCCAGTAGCGAAGTTTGTCGATGTGGAATGCCCAGTATATAGCATTGGAGGTTTGGCAGGGCTAGACCCCCACTGAACTTACATCTTTGTGTTAGTGGTTTGCGGATCCTTGGAGGCTTCGCATCCCAAAAGAAGGCGCTGATCATTTTGTCTAAAGAGTCAAAGAAATGTTTCAGAAGGAATAGAGGAAAAGATTGAAACAGGTAAAGGAATCTGGGCAGAACATTCATTTTGATCTCGTTTATTTTCCCAATTAAGGAGAGCTGTTCCATCTAAGAAAGTCAGTTTTCAGGGTTGTAGTGAGCGCAGTGTAGTTGGCGGGCAGGAGGTCTGAGAATGTCACATTGATGCCGAGATACTTAAACCCCGAGCTACTGAGATTAAAGTCGAGGTCTGTTTGGCGGAGTTGCAAACTCAAAGTATTAATGGGGTAAAATTCGCTCTTAGAAATGTTGATATTGTAGCCAGAAAAACTGCTGAATGTGTCAAGGATGGACAGGACAGCTGGAAGACTAGATATGGGGTCAGTTAAGTAGAGATCAAACTCTCTTCCACTGACCTCTCTTCAATGCATGTGTGTGTTGTGGTATGCAAGAGCAGCACACAAGACAAATTTCACATGATGTGTTTGCAAGATAATGTGTTTGTAGGTGATTTGACCCAATAAAGCTCCTTCTTCTTCTTTGCTTCTTGTGTATATGGGTTTGCAAATTTAAAGCAATTTGCCTTTGTGTCTGTTCAACAGCATCAGTCATTAGACAGCATTGCCATGGCCTCCTTTCTAATTCTCCTGAACTGAAAGGATTAATATCATATAAAGTAAATGTAAACTTACCAGCTCAAAGGATTATCATTTTTTAAGATACACTCTTGATTTTCACGTTGTCCTGAACTCCATTGTTTGTCCCAATATATGCAATGTAACTCGACCCAGTTATGAGGGTTCTGCTCCAAACATGCATGGTGACAAAATGACCACAAAGAACTTTAGAACGACTTTTTTATTTTCAAAAAGAACTGTTTTAAGTCACTCGTAGCTTTGCCTTTGACACAGTCACCTCCAATGTCATTTATTTTTCTTCAATTCCTTTTTTATAAATTAGAATGGTATATCATGCATGCAATACCGCATTAGCCGCTTAGGTTTCATCTTCCACAGAAAAAAGAACAAAACACAAATTCCCTTTGAAGTCCAGATGAAGCTGCTCGGAAAAGGGTGTTTGGAGAAGCCACAGCATGAAGCGATGTACACAGTTTGCGGTTGCATAGTACAGTACATGAAGTTCCTCATTTTAAAACAGCATGCCGTTTTGTATTGCACATCACTGAAACGTCGTATGCTGGACCTCGCTGATTCCAAGTGTCCCACGCAGGTTGTCCTTTTATTTCAATGCCAGCACATGTATACAGCAGATAGTATCTCTCAAAGACATTATGTACATTTAGGTATTTGTTAGAAAAATAATCGCCAGCAAATATTCATCTAGTACTTTTCTACTGGGATAAATGTTTGTTCTTTTTCTTCTTTTGGTTCTTTGTTTTTTTTACACGTTACCAAATAAAATCCTCCCTTTATGTTATGTATTTTGTGGTCTATCTATGTTAAATCAAATTTGGAATGAGACGGACTTCTGAGATACAGACAGAAAGATCAGAGGGCCAGGACACTTTTTCATCTCTCATCTTTTTGTGTGCAAGGGGGATTCAGTCCTGTACTGTAGTTCATAGTGGAGAATGATATGTGTGTGTGTGTGTGTGTTTATGTGTGTATGTGTGGGGAATTTCCCATTTGCTGAACTGATGGAGGAGCTCGCCTACAGGCTGACCGATGTTCGGAGGAGAGCTAGGGGGCGCTGGTCTGGAAATCCCTTCTGATTGTCTCAAGCAGCCCGGCTTAGCATTGGTTGGTTCGATTTCTAATGGACATAATGGCTTCCTGTTCAGTCAACCAATGGTTTTTATGCTATGGGGCAGAATGAGACTGGCAAGCATGCTGGCAAACAATAGCATGTGCAATTATTTTCTCTTTTGCAAGTTGTCTATTCTGAGTCCTAAACAGACAGGGGACCACAAAGAGACAAATAGAATCTTCTGGCAGAATCTTAAATTGACACATTCAGTATCTTTTTCAGATTCACATTGTAGGAACAGATGCTCAACTGCAGTACCTCAGGTTTTTGCTTCCTGTGTGTACTACAAATTCCGAAATTAATTTTCCCTTTTTCCCAGATCTTTGCAGAGTGATCTGTTCACTTACTATCTAACACGAGGGCAAACAGAGGATGGCAAAGTCCAGCTATGTTCTTCTTTCAAATTTGCTCTAGTTAGGAAACAGGTCAGACTTGAAATATTTGAGGTCAGTGGAGCACGTGTTTGTTTTATATAGAACTGCTGTACGTCTGGTTTATGGGGATTCATACAGATTTAAAAGATCACGTGCCTCATCAGGTTTCCCAGATAGATGCTGTGTGTATATTATCAAGATGAAAAGACTAAAACTCTCCTTGTGGCCCGAGAGGCTGCAGTGTTCATCATACACCCCAATGCAAAAGTGATGGGCAAACATAACAACAAACATGCAGTATAATAACAGTATTGGGGCTAAAATGTAGCTTGTCCTTTGGGTGGTATCCAAAGAAAGGCCAGATCACCATTGAATCAAACTGGTGATCCTGTGGGGAGCGTGAGAGTGCCCAATACATTTCATTGAATCTAATGATTGGAATTAAATATTACTTTACTGTACAAATGTGTGTGTTGACCTCATGGTGGTGCCACAGGAATTTCCTAAAACATTTGGGTACATCCTCTGGGGAATCTTATAATTTAATTAAAGCAAATGATTGGTTTGCGATAACCTGACTCCCCCCTCAACATTTCCTTTAGCGGGTGATGCTAAAAGAAAAGTCAAGAGGTCACTCAAATCCCCATGAATCATTCTCTGTGGATCATGAAAATCCACATTTATGGCAATATGCCAATTAAATTGAGTCCCGATGAGGGGTCAACCTATGGGGACCATGAATAAAAAAGTTCAAGGGAAATCTGTCCAGTAGAGATATATATATATTTCCTCAAACCTGTGGGTGGGGACCACAAATATAAAATATGGATCAAGTTTCAGGGAAAACTGACACTTAGTTTCAGATACATCCCAACTTTTCCTTTAGTTGGTGATGCTATAACAGGTCAAAAGTATCACCAGGAATTGCCCTGAATGAATATGAATATCATTTTCCCTTAATGGCACTCTGATCAATAAGCTGAACAACAACACTAAAATATTAGGGTTTATCCACTTGGGCAAATACAGGGGAAAGCTGGCCAGTAGTGAGATACAGCATGACCGCTTACCATTCCTTAATGCTGGTGATCCAAGAAGGAAGGTCAAAAGGTCACACACCAGGAATAATCCTCTGGGGATTATGAATAACCATACCAAGTTTAGTGGCAAACCTCCAATTAAATTCTGCCACAGGAAAAATCAGGATGTTCCTAAAACATGTGGGGTTCGTCCTCTGCAGGACCCGGATTAGAGAAAGCTGTGGAGTGGTGATACCATGACACCCAAACATTTCCCTTAGGGGGTGATACTAGAGGAAGAAAGGCTAAGAGGTCACTAGTGTCGCCAAGGATCGTCCTCTGTGGACCTTTAATATCTGAAGTCTTGCACAGAGAGACAGACCAAATGATTTTTTCCTGGGATGCTGCGATTATTTCCAAGGCCAACTGATGACACAACATCACAGAAAGCTTCAAGTGAGTTTCATTCTTTTTAAATAGTCAATAATCAGTAATAAAGCAGATGATTTTCTTTTGCTTACACTGAACAGAACTGAACAGAACACTCTGTATAGATCTCAGACAAAAATCATTTGACTCCCTTAAATATTATATAAATGGAATGGATCAGTGTTGCAGGTTCATTCATCACTTGTATGGCACCACTGTAATCTGGTGCTACAGCTTCACATCACTTTCACCTAAAAACATCTCCATCTGTGTTTACCAGACAAACAGTATGTTTTCTGCAATTTCTGCAACACCAAAATAGACATTTGATGCAACATGTCCATACCAGTATATGGAGGACCAAACTGTGCTCAGTGCATTCACCCCATGACACCACACCAACAACAGACACAATGAGGACACAGTGGCAGGGCAACATGTGTTTAGAGGACACACACACGTCTCTGTTTTCTTTCACCCACCTGTTTTAAGTCATGGACAGTCTTGGGCGTGTCTAGAATCTAATGTGATTTTCACAACTTTACTTTTAATTCAATTTGGGTTTTATTTCTCACTTAAAAGCTGCTGCTGTGGAATGTAAAAAAGAAAAGACATTCTTTAAACTGTAAAAATAGCCTTATTTTATCTATATTATCATTACATTAATTAACTATACAATTATTCTTCTATGTTCATTTATATGTTTATGTTAATATGTTTTTTTTTATTAATTTGGGAAGTGAAATGTAAAAAAATAAAAATAGAAATTAATGGAAGATTTTCTAGGGAAAAAAGGGAAATCAATTGCAAATCAATGATCAAAACTGGTAAAAATGCCAGAAAACGACTTGCAAATTTTTGCGCTAGTTTGACAAATGAAACCAAATTCAATGAAGCATGAAATAGTAAAAATGACTTTAGACTGCAGAGGGTTTGTATCATTTTGCCTTGATAACATATGACTTCTTATCCTCGGCTAATGAGGTGTTTGATGCCTTCTAAGAACATTATCTTGGGATAATAGCCTTCAAAACAAAATATAAGTCATACTTTAGGATGATAAGATACTGACGCTATAATCACAAGTCTGATATTTTCATCATCCTGGTAGAGATAATAAGCCTCTCAGCTTCCACACGTCACATCATCAAGGAGAACTCTTGCTCACGTTGCCGCCACTGAACCTTTTTTGCGATCGTTCCAGTTAAACCACAGTGCACCACACAACACTCATCACTCTCAATGAACAGAAGCTAGAATCAAACTAGCTCCTGAATCATGCAATCCACTGAAACTTTGCTTAATTTAGCTTCAGATGACAAAAACCAATACCCACGCCTGTGTATTGAGTTATAACCCTCTGGGTTTCAGGGATTTCAGCCATCTGTAATTTGGGCCATCTTTTCTTTTTTTTTTTCTTTTTTTTTTTGGAGACAGGTGCCCTATATTGCTCTAAAAACATCAACTTGTTTACAGCAGGGTTCTATTTTACGATTGGAGGGAACATGCTCTGCAGTCAGGACAACATGCCGGCTACACAGAGGACGAACATGATGCAACGGATCCTGTGAGGTGAGACTCAATATTTTCATCCTGCAAAGCACAGGAAGGAACTTCTATGATGATGAACTGACTCTGTAACCAACACCTATAAGTTTGTTTTCTATACCACTTTGATTTTAATGCTTATTACAGGTTTAACAAACTAAAATTGTGGATCCTGGAAAACAGCATCGTACACAATATTCCAACCTGCTCGAAATCTTTCACAGTATCATCTTTCATGCCAGTCTACATCTCCATAACATCACATGGCATCTCATGTTTTGCTATGTCACTAAACTATCTGACAGACTTATTCTCTAAGTGCTAGCTGTTTAGAACAGAAGCAGTATTGGCGTCCCCCTACAGTGTAACTGAGATCTGATCCCAGCACTATCAAAACCTGATCCACAAATGACAGTGAGGGTCTTCACCCAAATAAAATCCTAACGCTATGCTACAGAAAAGCTGGCCTTGCTCAAAGTGACTTTCAACTAGCAACGTGTTTGGGAATGTGAAGCACCAGCAGTCCAGCGGCCACTGCCATCTGACCACAGTCGTTCAGGAAAAACTGGACTTCTGTTTCTACACCTCACCAAAGAGGATTCGGAATTGGATACAAAATATCAATGGAATGGATGTTCATAATCTATCAGCATGCAAAAAGCTAAATGGTGGCAGGGTTTATACATGGCCCGGGGTGGGGGGTCAGGAACACCTTGAGCAGTCTGCGTGCAGCGGTTTTCCCTCTGACCCGCTGACACAGGCGACAGGCACATTCTGCACTGCACATCTGCTGAGCTTTGTGTTAATACAAACCCAAAAGGTCCCAGAAACATAAACCGAAATATTCACATTACAGGTTTAGTTCATGTTTGAACCCTGCACCTCTTTCTGGCAGCGTCACTGAGAAACTAATTCCTGACTGTGATTTTGTTGGACTTTGAAGGAGATAAAAACTAGGAAGACAAAACAATTTAGAGTGAACAAAATGGTACAATTTGGGACCATCTTGGCTCTGTTGCAGCATTTATTTTGGGTGGAATCGGGGGGCAGTTGGGGCCCGGGTGGTGGCGACAGACGTGTGCTCAGAGCCGGTGCCGGGAGTCGTGGCTGTAGCTGCCCGGTGAACTGCGATTGCGATGTGGCTTATATGCATCCTGATAGGGGTCCTGGTAGTCCTGGTAGGGGTCCTGCTGCTCTCGGCTATGCTGCGATCCAGACGACATGCGGTTGCGTCCCTTGTGCGCTCGCTCGTTGTGGTAGTTTTCATCTGATGTCATCAGGTTGCGTCGCTCATTTGGGGTAGAATGGTCTCCCGTGTGGTTGCTCTGTCTCGTTCTTTGGCTCTGCTGATCATATGAACACACCAGGAACAGGTAAGGCTAGTGGCACATGACTAATGGGGTGTCTGGGATGTTATGCATATGTATATCAAGCGGTACCTGCAGTCCAGAGATGCTGGTGGGGTAGGGAGTGAGGGTGGTGGGGCCTATGTTGCGTCCTAGCAGGGGGTTTAGGGGTGTGGCCAGCGAGGTATGGGTGGCTTTCCAGTAGGCCTCAAGGTACTCAGCTAGGTGCTCACAGGCGTCCTCCAGCTGGTTCTCATCCAGGATGATGTCGAACATTTCCTGGTAGCGGCAGAAAACCAATGATGACATGAATGCACATACCTCATTGACCCAAACAGTCAGAGAACCACTGACGGGAGCCATTGGACAAAATATGAAGATGACTACTCACCGGTGGACACTGGGCCAGTTTGTCAGCCGCCACCAGCTGGACATTCAGGTGTTTGCTCTGGGACTTCCCTCTGGACTTGACCAGCCTTTGCAGCACCTAAATGACACAATGTGACTGTACATTAGGGTCAGTTGGGAAATTGCGTGGCTCCCTTGTGTGATATTAGTTTATTTGACCGTTGATACCACAGCATCTACTCTGATGAGACACTGCTGGTGTCTATCCAAATGTACACGGGAACAGTGGGCCATGCAAAGGTGCCATGGTACGTGTTCAACCAAAGATTATTTTATCACAGTGTCTTTAAATGGAGAGTTTTGGTGTGTAACTGTATACATTCTGTTTCCCAGACTCTCCAATCTGAAACCTGAAAACTCGGTAGCACCTATCAACAAAAACGATCTGCCCTCAAACATCAATTTTAGTCAAATCTTTCGTGATCACTCCACAGAAGGAACCTGATCTTACCGCTTCGACATTTTTTCCCTCATTTGGCCGGTGCATCGATGTGGCCTACCTTTGGGGAGGAGACTTTGACGTGGACGATGATGGGTGCCAGCGAGGTCTTGAGGAGCTGAGCTGGGTGGTTGATGGTGTCGGCATCCAGCACCACCAGCTGGAGGGATCGAGCCAGCTCAAAGATCCTCTCGATCTCGCTCTGCACCTCGGCTGAATCACACATAAAGCACCGGCAACATTTAATGATGCGTCTGGATATGCGGCTGGCTTCTCTAAATGTTGCATCAGAAGCAGCTTTCCTTGGAAGATGTGGAGGTGCTTACCTAAGCTGGAGCGAGTGTTAGATCGTTCGATGATGGCCCTTTTACTGGGGTTGTTGAGCACAGACCTCTTAGCTAATGATATATCTGCTGTGACTCGTGTGATAGATATCCTGAAAAAAGGAGACAAAGACAATATAATGTCTGGATCTTACGGTAGATCCAATTTGTAACCCCACGCCGAGCTCCAGAATGCAGTGAAAGACCCTCTCACAACATCTAACATCAGGACCCAAAACTCTCCTGATAATAAAATGGATGCTAACCAAGGTCACATCTTCCTTACCTGCCATCAAATCTGTGCTTGAGGAAGTCAAACAGTGCTTTCTGCATCATGTCTGTTACCTGCACAGCAAAAAGAAAGACATTGGCAGAATGACACCTCGTTTATGAAGCTAAATGTTTTATCTTTGTTCTTTATATTCTTTACCGTTTTGGCATAATTGACTGCCAAGAGTTGAGTGGACGTGTCTCATTGGTAAAATTGTGAATCTTCTACATTCATTTTTCTACTGCAATCAAACCTGATGGACATGTGCACTCACTACTTTTGCAAAACAACAAAACATGACATTGACCACATTGCTACAATACAAGTATGCAGTGGGTCTCACATGCAACATTGTGAATGAGTATGAAAGCTCACCTCATATCCCTTGAGTGACGGTCCCACCAGTACCACTGGCCTCATGGAGGGAACCACGTCGTATGGGGGGATGTGCTCCGTCTGTTGAGAGGGAGACGTTCAATCAGCAGCTGTCAACGCACTCCCAACAAAACTAGGTCCAACTTTAACTGAAATCCTTGTAATCCTAATGACGGGTTCACATTACAAATGACTACAGTACAATTCTGTTACGCTTCATGGGAGGCTGGTATGTGGCACCGAAATGAATCACAAGATCAGTTTATGTAATTAAAAGAATATCTGACAACAGTTACAGGTTCAACAGTTGGTTTTTGTTATTACTGTACATTCAACTACCTAAGACATGTTTCCCTGGTGTTTCAGAAGCGAGCGGGAATGGAGATGAATGGAGTCACAAGCTCACAGTTTTACAATACCAGCGCAAACTCAACGTGTACAACAATACAATAGTGGGCCTAGACCAACATAATGAACACAGGCCTATTGTGCATTAAAATGTGATCTGTATGCAGATAAGGGTCCGTTCAAAGGCCTACAGACATGTAGGCCTTTGAGTGCCAAAGACGTCCAGAATGCTACAAAAAAAAAGGAAATCATTTTGTCTAAGCCAATTTGTTGTGTTTTCTGCTCAAGAAAGATTTTTTTTTACTGTAGTTTATGGTTCATTAGCTCATCTATCAGTGAGGACAGACAGCTCAGACAGCCCTTCCTCTAATGTGAAGTAAAGAGACACACTGAGAGAAAACACAAACAAGCTTCTGACTATGTGCTCATGCTGGGACAGTGTGTACATGTGTGTGCCGGCCCATTGGGATTTCCCCTGAATCCTGTTATTTCCCTAATTTTCACGATTCCCGATTTGGGAGAAATAAGGGAAGTGGCACTTCTGGCTCTTGATACCACAGGACTCACAGGCATCACGGGAATGGTGATGTGTGGCACTGCATACTTCAGTCAGCCTGAAGTATTGACCGCCCCAGCTGAAATGTTTCAGCGCTACTAGTTCCTGTCACTTTGTGATGGCAGCAACAAGAGGTTAGTGGATGATGAATGAGTGAGTATTAACGTCACTGACTTACCACTTTCTGCTTCTGCTTTCCTGTAGGAGAGAAGACAGTGACAGTGTCGTCAGTGGCTGACTCTGGGGGAGGTGTCGCCGCAACGTCTCAAACACATTCAAACATGATTCTGATCATAATGCTAAGCAAATGAAACCTATGAAGGATATATCAACAGAAAACACAAGAAAATGTTTCTATGGTCCTAAGTTTATATTCACAAAGTCACATCAGGGCAGTTCAGTGGGGGGGTCTTAGTCTTGTCGTTGGGTTCACACTGTGGTAAGCCCCAGTCTCAGAGCGCCTGCAGTCCTCAACTGGAGGAAGAGGAGGATCATGGGAAAATGTACCAACAACTCTAAGGAGCCACAATCAACTTAAGCTCTATGCAGAGACATGGGAAGGCTTGTGAGGCTGTTTGTGTGCGGGAAGTTGTGGCCCTAAGCTGGCCGGCCGGCGGCTCTTAAGTGCCCTCTCCCCTCGGCCGATGCTCTCACCTGCAGAGGATATGAGGGGTCGGATAGAGGCAGATACCTCATCCTCTACACTGGAAGAAGAGTTTCCTCCAGACTTACTGGAAAAGACAAGAGGGGATAAAGAAAGACAGAAACACATCGTGGTATTAATGGAAAAACTACCGAAAATGTCATCTCTACGTCAGTGGTGATAACAGTTTGAGCTGCGTGGGTTAGATCCCATATCGCCGCATGACGTCACTTACTGCAAGGGTGTTAACACTGACAGGACACATTACAGCAAATCAACCAATGTTACACAACCAAACCACTGAAATGTTTGTTTCTAGTTACATTAGAACTGATTCGTAAAAATGATTGTGGGCGTGGTCTTTGTTAATGATGAGGTCATGAGTTCAAAGGTTATTTGGTGTGTATGAGTAGAAGACAAAGCCATAAAACTAGCACCACTACCGCTATACTGTTTCCTGTTTGTTTTGCTGTATGGCTGAGATGTGGCTTCAGACAAAATGGGATTTCAAACCTGAGCAGCATGGCAGCATGCAATGAAAAGGTTGGATGTTGTGCTGCATCCCATGAAAGGAGTCTGACATAAACATGTGGGGAATGGTTTGCTGTAGGAAACCCAGGATATAAACATGGATATGCATGAGAATACACTTCTGTTCAGTTCAACAATTCACGCTTTCAAACGTATCTACGCTAACTTGGGCCCAGAAGGGCCAACAGAGCCAACAGGGGGCAGTGTAGATTTTCCAGTTGTATGTGAGGGGAAGTTGGATCCGAGTGTGTCTAACTACATAAAACAGCACCGCTTACAAGGGAGAGTCATTACATGAATGGGATTAATAGGATTACATCATTTGGGGGCACAAATGAAGTGTTGCATAATCCAGTCCCATCTAGGATTTCCTTTTTTTTTATTCAGTATTTCACATCACACTTTTTATTCATATTCCCAAAGTTTAAATAGCACCCATGTTGCCTCCTGGTGACGAACGAGCACCCTTTACACCCTTGCTGTGCTCCACTTCACTCTCCCAGTATGGAAGAGAAACTAATATTTATTTGCGTAAAAATTGCGGCATTTGTCGAATTTGCAGAAAACCCTGTGATTGCGGAATACAAGAAAGCTGGAGGGACTTAATGATTGGAGTATGAGGAGCACCTGCAAAGTGAGGGATTTTGTAAGTCTGAGTAAACTGATTTAAAGATTTACAGCGATTTACAGTTACACAGAGTAATTCACTGTCAGTGTCTAATTATGGTGGCAATCATAATGCAACAACATCAGGTGTGTTGGGTTATCAGGAGGTGTTCTTTCATCAGGGGTCAATTTAATGGCATCACTGTAGATGATCGTACAAGACTCGAACAACCAAGCTAACTCTAGTGTGAAGGTAAGATGACACATCAGGCTTTCAATTTGCGTAAGCTGGAACTTAATCATAACATTAACACTTTATAGCCTGGCTTTACATTGGCCTTGTTGGAGGTATGAGATCTCTGAGTGAGCCCTGGTAATGAAAGGGTTAATGGCTCAGCGTTGCCTTTCCTCGGTGAGCAAAGGCTCGGGGGGTTTCAAAGCGTGAGGAACTTTGGTAAGATTAGCATTAAACTCTATGCAAGGCTGCAGGAAAGGCAAACCCTGGCTGACAGGAGTGTCCAGACTCATTAAGAACAAAGTGCAACTCAGAGGCTGACAGGACCTCTAATTACAGCGACGCAAAGTGTTACGCTGCTACGCTCTGCATACGTAGAGACGGAGATGAGTAAATGGAAATAAATAATATAGTTCAGCATTTTATTTTTTTTACACTTTGATTGACAATGATTGATTGAACAACTGATTAAACCGTCTCAGAAAGTGTCTGCACTGCAATTGTGCTGCAGCCAGGAACGAAAAAAACGTTCACCGTCTTGCCAAGGAGTTAATGTACATTAAAATCCATCCTGTCTGATTAAAGAATGTTTATTGTCCAGATCCCACAGGTCTGCTCAGGAGCTCCATGGACGGACACTCACTCATTCTTTACTGCTCACATCTCTACAAACTGCATGCATGACTCAAGTGGAAAAAAATTAAAAAGGGAGATTTTGAGAGTTTATTTAAAATATTTCCAGTAAAAAGTTTAAATGTAACAAGAATAAAGTCTTGAGGTGACCCAAGACCTGTAGAGTCAGAGTCAGGGTCTCCCGTCTGATGAGTGAATACCAACAGGCTGCGTTCAGACTGCAGACCTCAGTGCTCATTTCTGATTTATTGCTTATATCTGATTTTTCATTCAGCTGTTACATCTTTGAATGTGACTTGAATGTGATCACATACCTGAACAGTCACTTACTACATCATGACAAATTATGAAAACATGAAAGTTTGTTTGTTGGGGGGTACAGAGATGGAACGGCTCCTACAAACAACACTTCATAATCCTGAGGGAAGCGGGATGAAATCTTTGGTTGTCAGTCAAAACCAGCGGTCCTGAAGACTGCAAGTCATACTGAAGACTCAAACTGTATTTGGCTGGTACAGGATACACCTAAGATGCTGATGTACACCTCTGACGCAGTTGCTAGGAAGTATTATATATATTGTACTAACCACACATTAGTCTGCAGTCAAGCTAAAGTTCAAAGGCATATTGTCAGACATTGTTTTCATGCTTTGTGTGTCTGGTGTGTCTGTGTGTGTCCAGTGGACACAGTGCTGCAGGCCAGTGATGTGTTGGTGTTACTTACCCTTGGACTCGTCCTCGCTTTTGCTCCTGCTGGAGCCGGATGTTCTCGAGCTTCAGCGGGCTGGGGATGAAGCCGATCTCACAGCCCTCCTTCACTAACCGACCGATCCACCAGTCATTGTTGAACTTCTGAACATTACACACAGGAGAGAAGGACATTTTTCATCAGAGGCAGAACTTATAAACTATAGCTGTGGCAGTGGATGGTACACTTGACTTTATGTACCTCTTTTATGTGGAGGAAGTCCTTGGCGTCAAAGGAGATGGCTGTGGCTGGTACTGGCACATCTTCATCCAAAGCTCCACAGTAGCTGACATTGGTCTTCACAGCAAATGCCACCGCTTTAGTCTGGAGGTTGGAGGTACACTTAGACAAATGTACTGAGCCTTTTGCACACACAGATTTGACACATTCTGTAGTGTCATCACAAAGTGTGTGAGACTACTGCAACACATCTAGGAATATACGCAGATATATACAAATGAATAAATAAATAAATGTATACACTAACGAATAGTTGTAAAAACCCTTCTTGAGTAAAGCTACAAAGGAGGATTATTTTAATTATTTAATCGTTCTTTGAGATGTTTTAAAACTTTGAGCTGAGCAAATTGATTCCACATTTTAAAAAGACCTTTGTGTATCCTGCAAAGGTCCGTGTGTCTCTGTACATTCGAGCATACACACACTGGCTACCTTGGCTCTCTCCAGTTGAATGGCGGCCTGCTGCTCCCTCTCCTGGCGGCTCTGTCCCGGGCCCTGGCTCTGGCTTGGGCTCTGGCTTTGGACCTGGGCCTGCACCTCCCGCTCCTCCTCCAGAGAGACATCTGAGTCCGATGGTCTGCTAGTGTAGGAATCAGCTGAGCCCTACACACACACACACACCCACATCATGTGTGTAGATTAGTGGAACAGGAATACACACTCTCTAACCTTTATCTATCCAAAGGTGGAGGAAGAACTCCAATACTGTTACTGGTGGAAAAAGAGTAATTCCACAGCAAAAGAGTTCTGCATTTAAAAGAAAAACTACTATACCATAAAACTACTAACATTATACTCAGATATCCAAAAGTACTCATTGGGAAGTATTGGGTGTTAAAGTATTGAGGCATTATTTCATCACTAATGAAAACAGACTATTTCGAACTAAATATATTAATTCTTCAGGAAATGGAACACATGTAAGTCATTAATAAGCCTTAATGTTGTTTTGGAGTTATTCTTATCCAGAATTACACACACAAAGTACATTACAAAATAGCTCCACAACCATATCACTACTTAACATTGTCTTGATCTCTATGGATAGCAGACAAAATCAGGGACTGATATAAAGTAAAAATCCTAAAATTCATTTATCTGAGTAATCAAAAAGCTCCATCCCTACTTGTGAGCTCCATTGCAGTACCAAGCTTCTGCCAGTGGAGCGAGCTGTAAGACTATGCATACATACACTGGAGGAGTTTAGAAGGTCAAAGGTGACCCCATGACATCAACATGTTCAAAACAGAGCTTTCACCATTTCACGTAAAATGAAGGACATCATCAACAGTGGTCAGAGGATCAAATGGAACTTCACATCTCACTTGTGCAGCACAGAATGTCAGAACAGCCTAAAACCATCAAATCCTCTAAGGACAACATATGGGGACAACAGGGTGACATGAGCCTATAAAAGACGAGCAACCGTTCACCAAGAACAATCAGTGTGGGATGACGCATGCTGCCCATTCTTGGATCACAGGCCATTATCTAGGATTCACATTGACTTGCATTGCGAGTGCCATGTCAGGAGTGTTGGTTTGGCAGTCTCCATGCAGAGCAGCTGAACGGAACCATGTGGAAAATTGCCGACTGCTGAGAGAATTTCAGAGCGAGCGAGTGTGAGTTCTGTTTCTGTCGCTGTCAGCACATTGTTCAGCCACACATTCAATCATTCATTTTTTTTTTGGATAGCAGTGAACTGTATCACTGCATGTTGGGCAGTATGAGGAAGGAAGGCTCCACATGAGATGGAGGAGCCACAGACATGGAGAGATTCTAAGTTGCCGGTTAAGTTTTCACCAACCGCACATTCAGACATCAAGGTCAGTGTTTAAGCCACGATGTTTTTGCTTTTTCCTGAGCGCGATTGATCAAGCAAAGTGTGCACTGACATCAAGCTTTTACCTTTACAGCAAGAGACAACAAGCAAGATCGGTATAGTACAATCTTTCTCGTAATCTGTGTCAAACTGTATGATATCCAGTCTAGTTTTTGAAATTCTGAATGTAATTTTTAGGCCATAGACAACCATTCAGATTGCTCACACTGTGTCAACACCAGATTACCACTAGATGGTAGCAGAGACGACAGTTGGTACTAAGCAAGGGGTCAGATCATAAAAGTCAAATGTACTCAGAAGGTTAGAGAGAAATCTTTGGAGATTGATGTAGTATTTTGAAGACATTGATAGAAATATCAAGAAAATTCCCAATTAGTCATTATTCATCAGAATTGATTCATAACCTTTCTCAGCAATTCTCAACTAACACACCATACATCCAGCAAAGACGTTCACACATCCTTGTTAAAAGGGAAAGACAGGAAGTAAAAAAAGTTGTGACTAAAATATAAATAATTCAGAGCTCCCAATGAGTTTGTGTGCTTGTGATGATCAAATCCGGCCTGACTGAACTCATCCTGCCACCACGTTTGCTGTGACACCGCCGTTTTCTTCTGCTGCCTTCATCGAAACATTCAGCCACTCAAGTTAATGCAAGTAAGGACGACCACGGATAAATCAATTAGTCGTGATGGCAAAGTCCCACTCTTTTCCTTCTTTTTCTTTTACAAGCTCCTGGCGACAGGGCCTGACTAGTGCAAAGTTTTGGAAATGACTGGTGGATTATATAATTTTTCGCATTTTAAATTTGTTGTACCAGAATGAACAAAAGTCTGGTTTTAGAATGAGAGCAGCTATTTTACATCTCCAAAATATCCTTTTCTTACATTTTGCACCATCTGATCGAAGCGTCGCTGCATCATTTTGCTTTGATGGTTGTACAATCTGATCTGTTACCCAATGGAGTAGCTTCAGCATGTGACTCATCAACACCAGAATCCACTCAATGACATCACGATGCATGTTTCTCCGCGCCTCAGCAGACCATACATCACGCAGCTTTAACACAATTTGACAAACGGGGCTTTGTCGCGCTAACCGAGCTCCTGGAAAGCTGGGTGGCGAGGAGGAAATGGGTGATCTTTCCCTCATCCTCTCAGAAAATCACGGCTAGGTCCGTCTGAGCGGTACAGTACAGTGTGTGATGAGCACTCGGCGGCTCCTCTTGGCTCTTGCGCTTTGCTGGCATCTGCTCGTACTGACTGGTGGGCAGATTGCAGCCAAAATTCAGTGTGTATGGGGAAAATGTCACAGCCCACACTCGTACACATACATAAATATAATCAGAGCAGTGTGAATGTCACACATCAGGCGCCATCTGCCTAATGTGTGCACCCACCCCCCCTCCACACGCACACACACACACACACACCGTCACCCACCCACCCACCCAACCCCCCTTCCAGCCAAGCATCGGCCATGATCACGCTACACTGTACTGTTGGCTAAACCATCAAAGGCCTCTTATGTGTCTATGTATGTATGTATGTGTGTGTGTGTGTGTGTGTGTGTGTGTGTGTGTGTGTGTGTGTGTGTGTGTGTGTGTGTGTGTGTGTCCACCACAGCTGAGCCACTTCCATCCACAAACACACACACCCACACAATGCTTACCGCCTCCGAGTCTTCAAATCCATGCAGGTACAAATTGTCATACATGGAGGTTTGATATTCCAACGAGCGCCTCTAGAAGAATGAGGGGGAAAAAAGAGAGTGGAGGTGGAGGAGGAGGAGAAGGAGGAAGAGGAGGAGGAGGAGGAGGGGGGGCGCACCACAGAAAAAAAGGATGGATGGAGGGGGGGATGACGACAATCCCTGCTCTCCACAAAAAAGGAGAATGATTCTTGTTCAAAAAAAAGAAGATGCCAAGTCTCCCTCCCGATGGACGACGCCTGGTCCTCCAGAGGGCTGTCGCCTGATGGATGCAGCGTCTCCCTGATCCCACCGCGCTGCTGGCCGGCTCACATTATAGGACGGGGAGGCTCTCCCTGGAGGTGGCCCGATCCTGGCAATTTCATTTCCTCCACACACACAGACGTATATATATATGTATATACGTACACACACACACGCACACACACACTTTACATGTACACACAACACAGCAAGCAGCAGAGGAGGAGGCGGCGGCAGCAGCAGCAGCGGCAGCAGCAGCAGAGCGGTTGGATCCTTCCTCGATATCCAAGCCTGATGACAGAGCCAATGTGCAAGGAGCTGATTGGCTGGCTTGCTGTCCACTCAGCTTGGGTGAACGCTCGCCTTGATTTTTTCATGTGCAGGAGGATGAGGAGGGTCGGGGGAGGGGGAGGAGGAGCAGAGGAGGGGGGGAGCAGCATCCTCCATTTCCCTACCTCTGTGTTACCTCTCATCCTCCGCGTCTGTGCACAGTCAGGCTGACTCCAGGCGTGAGTGCAGATTATCTCAGGGTTTGTGAATCACATCAGGATCAATTCTGTTATTAGTGATTATAGGCCTAAGAGTGATTTGTTTTAAATGAAATGCAGACCCCCTGATCAATAACCTATAGAGATATGGTGGCTCACAGTTCTCATCAGACTAAATGATGACAATGGAATACAGTGGATTGCAGCCGTAGCCTACAAATATTTGGGAATTCTCCTCCTTTAGCAATGAGAGAAGAGCCAGAAAAGATCACATCACGTTCAGCAGGACAGCACCAGTGCAATGTTTGCAAAATTGGCATTTTGGTGTATTAAACAGTGATACACAAGTAGTTCTGGACATGGATATAGGATGTGTGTTATGATAATTCACAAGCGTTTGATTGATTCAGGTATAAGGTAATGATGAAGTGGGTTTGAATACTGGAAACATCATTTTGCACAAATCTGTAAGTTACGTTTACTAAGAGGTTCCAGTTTACAGTGATACATGTTCAAGTTAAACTCTGCTTCAGTCTGACTTTACTTTCATTTCTTGCGTTTTGTCACGATATTTTATCTAAGAAATTACTTAAGTAAAATCTGGCCCTGCCCCTTCTTGTGATTTCAATTACAGTAACACCCTTTCGCCAGAAGGTGGAGACTGTAAATGCGCACACTTGGTTCTTAGATAGAGCAGCAGAAGAAGACTGCACAGCCTCAATGACCTGAAGTGACGGGGGGCAAACACAGGTGCAAAATGGCGACGGTAGAACATTTTCATATTTAGTTATTTTCAGAAAAGGTTTGATCTAATTGGAGTTGATGAGTGTTGGTATATGTGCATGGAATCGTTTCAAGGCCAAATGTTGATATTAGAACCTATAATTTGGGGTTAACTGCTAAGAAAATCCACTAACATTAAGAGGAAATGAACACAAGGATTCTATCTGGGTTAAAGGTCCTTTCCTTTAATTCCAAACTGGTACCTGTCGGAGGATGAAGCTGGTAGAGGTTGTGCTGCCGTCGGACCTCTTGAGTCGGCTCCTCCTGGAATACGTCCCCCGGTTCACCTGGACCACAGAACAATATCTCAACCAGCAGAAACAACACGCCACATTTCATGATCCTGCTCTGTGTAGAACATTAGCATTAACATTTAGCTTAACCGAGCGAAATGTGCCAAAAGCTTGCCAGCATTTCTTACTTGCTACAAACTAGCATTGCCTTCTTGTTGTTACCAAACAAGGAGACGCATTAGGTTTTAGAAACTTAAAATTGACATGACATCAACAATAACACCCCCAAAGACGCCCCAGTCACTATACTGCATTTTAGTATGAAAGGAAATGTCCAGTTTAACTTTTGACTCTAAATAGCCTAGCTAGCTAAAGGCTAGTCCGACACTATTGGGCCTATTATTCACAGTGGAAGCTTGTAATTAGTAATAATACCATTTAAAATGCATATACTGTGTGAAATGACTTCTTTCTCTGGTAAGTAACCATATAATAAGTGGGAAAACGTATTGACAACATGCTATCTGCTTGTATTTACTTTATTTCCTTTTTCTACACAGAATGTTTATAATTCTTTCACTTCTTTGGATTCTGACTTTGTCTCCTCCTTTGTTTTTTTTAGTGAGCTTCTGCCCAAACAGTCCAAATATACCAGCAGTGTTTATCTCCAGGGAGCTGAATTAATTATCTGCCAGTGATTTGGCCCATTTCTGCTCAAATCTCCAGAGTTAATGACAAAGTCACCGTTAAAAAGTCACAGCCTACTTCCTGGAATTTAGCAAACAGGGACATTAATCTGGGTCATCCCCCCCCCCCACCCCCTCCCTCTGTGTCTGTTCAGCCTACCAATACAGCCAAAATGATCCAATACATTACACACGCACGCACGCACGCACGCACTCTCTCTTTCTCTCTCTCACACACACTCTCTCTCTCTCTCCCTCTCTCCCTCTCTCCCCCCCACACACACTCACACACACACACACACACACACACACACACAAACACACACACACCTTATCACATTAACAGCTCTTTTCTTTTTATTCGTGTCAGTAAGGTTCATCACTGAGTACCCAACATTGACCTGCTGTGAGACAGGTCTGTTTCATCTGTTCATCTGTTCATCACACACACATTCTGACAGACTCTCTCACGCTCACACACACACACAAACACACACACACACACACACACACACACACACCTACAGGCCATTAAGAGTTTGAAACATGACCTGCATGTCTGAAAAATCGAACAAATACAATCTGGATAAGAGAAAAACACTTGATGATAAATAAACATCTGAGGATTTTTAATGATTTTTGTGAATAATTACAATAACAGAATATTCATACATTTGATTTGGTTTGATTCGCTGGGTTTGCGTCTGGTCCCTTGGTAAAATCTGTCACACAGATTGAGAACCGCTGTCCCACCGTGATGAGCAGACATTTCTCAGATTCAAACCCCTACAAACTCTTACTGGACAGATTTCACTGATTTGGATTCATTCTTTCGGTCTGATATTTTAATGACGTCACCTTAAACGTACAAAAGAGGAAATATATCCGTTACTTATTTTAAGTTATAAATGTATTTAATGTGATCCTCCTCAAGCTGGAAATTTGGAAAAATGCATTAAAAAACCGTGTATGTAATAAAAGTGGCCATGTCCCATTTCAGTAACGTGGCCAGTGTTGCTCTCATGTGTTAAAGTTGTAGAGTTGGTTTGTTGCGTTTGCTCGGTTGGTGACCCACCTGAAAGATGGGCGCCTGGATGCCCTCGCCAATTTTGTTCCGTATGTAGATGTGTCGGGACATCTCGGCCAGGACATCGGTCCAGAGGGCTGGCTGATCCTGTCCAGCCCAGCGGAGGGACGACGGGTTCCGGGCTGCGTGCTCCAGCTTTCTCTCACGCCACGATGCGGAGCATGAGTGGGCTCAGAGACGGACGGGCGGAGGGACGGTCCGCTCGGTGCTGCTGCTGCTGCTGCTGAGAACCACGGTGAACTACTTTAGAGAGCAGGGGAGGATCCTTCATGAGGAGGAGGAGGGGGGGGAGGGGGAGGGGGGGGGGGGGGGGGGGGGGGGGCTGAGGGGCCTCGCAGCTATTCCGGGCTTCAATGGGACTATTTAAGGAACCACCTGGGGACAACACATGGAAACCACATACCATTCATTTTGTATTCCTTCAGGTAAAGCATCACTTCATAATTACTATGATAGATAGATAGATAGATAGATAGATAGATAGATAGATAGATAGATAGATAGATAGATAGATAGATAGATAGATAGATAGATAGATAGATAGATAGATAGATAGATAGATAGATAGATAGATAGATAGATAGATAGATAGATAGATAGATAGATACTTTTCAGGTGAAACACTCAGAAGTGGGGTCAAAGGGTGCAGCTATCAGCTTGGCCTGGTCCTGGAGAGGAGGGATCTTGAGGGTTGCTATGACAAAAATAACTCAATCAGCACCTTCCATTACACCAAACAAACATCAAAAAAAAGAGTTGAGGATAATCTTGATAAAGTCACAGGCACGGAGAAACCCTAACCATTTGTGAAAGCGAGTGAGTGCAAACACAGCAAGTCCAGGGCGTCGCATCACATCTGCTGCCTTTACTACAATTTTACCTCAAATATCGCCAAAAGTCGTTTTTAAAATTGGTAAAAAGTGACAAAACTAATACAAAGAAAGTTACTGCATATTTCCTATTAAGTTTGAGATGAAAATGATTATCACATGTTCCAAAGTTCCCTGATTTTGATGAGTCTGTGTCTGGTATTATTTCCTGCAGCAAGGTTTAAAATATAATGATTATTGCTATTAATATGCAGCGCGGATTCGCGATACAGCTCCGTGGGACAAATAAACCAGTAGTGCCCTCTAGTGGGTGTAGTTGCGTAATGCAACTGAGTGCCAATGACGCACACGCCAAATTAATTAACAAACCGAGGTGAAAACGAACTCTAAAATGACGTTCTCATCTTTGCAAGGTCAACGTCACACTCTAACACATTGGGGAATATTGGTGCACGGGTACAATTTAAGAGATATGTCGGTTTAAGCAATACAAAACGGGACTTTTATGTGAAATCGTTCGGGGGGAAAGCGCGTGTTGTACCTTTATTTATCACGTGGTCAGTTTTGTAAACCAAAGAGTGCTAAGACCAGCTTGAGAGCAACGCCTTGTTGCAACTTCCACATCCGGATGAAAAGCAAACGCGTAGTTTTGTATGCGAGGTTTCACGTTTAACTTGATCTACTATCTTTTTATTCTCATTAGTTGTTATTACCTTTTAAAGAAATGAAACAGAAACCCGACGTCTCACGTATTTTTCTTTTATTGCGATGGTATGTCTGAAATTCTGTAAAGTTCTGTTAAAGCTTAAGCGGAATATTATTCAAGTGTTTGCTTATTTCCTTACATTTTAGTTTAATACTTTACTTAATTGTATGTTTAGATGAAAATCACAGAAAATAGTCTTAAAATGGAGGGACGCCTCGCTTGTTGGTGTTGACAGTTTAGAGTTACCATCTTGTCATTTTCTTCATCTTTGTTCGTAGCCTAGGAGAAATTTTGTTTACTTCCGGGTTGTCACACACGAAAACAAGACACAAACACGCCCACGACGCTGAGAAAAGCTGATTAAAGACCCGTAGAAATGGCAGGGGAGACAGAGGACGACATACCGGGTGACCCAAATAATTTTATCACCTCACATTCATCTGCTTTTGTAAACTATTTAAACCTGAAAAATACGCGGAGCTGGTTAGCGGTCCCGTTACTCCGTGTTAGCTGTAGCTTTGAGGCTAACGGAAAATATCCAGTTAAAATATAATTTAACTGTAACTTTAACTTCGCAGCTAATCAATAAACATTCTCTCATCTATCACAGTAGTTCACTTGTTTGATTCATCGTCGTTTTATAAATGATACAAATTGAAAAGTTAAGTTTTGTTTAACACGTTTAGTTTTTTGATTTTAACGCTGTTTGTGTGTCATCGTCACGTCAAAAGTATTTTATTATTATATCTAATATATTTTGTTGTAGGTGTGATTTTGGTTTTGTTGGTGTGTATTCATATTGCACGATTTTTAACTATTATAATGTTCCTTTTAAAGCTCTATTAACGTTTTTTAATAATATTCAGCTTGATTTGAATTCATCTGTTGATTATTTATTTATTTAATCTATAAAACAATGACAAATATCCATCACAGGTTCACACAAACATTTTTGAACTCATATATTCTCACATTTTCCTGTTCTGTCTTTAAATGAACAGATGAATGCACAA
Organism: Genypterus blacodes; assembly: GCF_046128005.1. Lineage (NCBI taxonomy): Eukaryota > Metazoa > Chordata > Actinopteri > Ophidiiformes > Ophidiidae > Genypterus > Genypterus blacodes. The sequence continues at coordinate 751,468 of NW_027466954.1, forward strand.
AGGTTCACAGTCAGTACACAAACAGGTTGATCGTCTGTGTGTTTCAGCATTAACTGTTGTTTTCCTCACCTTCTGTCTCACAGAATCGGGAGCAGTCTTCACATTTGGAAAGAGCAAATTTGCCGACAACATTCCCAGCAAATTTTGGCTTAAGAACGACGTTCCCCTCAAAATCGCTTGTGGTGACGAGCACACTGCATTAATAACACGTAAGAGCTTCTCCACCTCGTCTTCTATAAATGATGAGACATCTGTAAACATGTAAACATCTGTATGCTTTAAAGGAAAGATTCAATGAGATGGAATGAAATGGCACAAAGTCATACCGATTCTCCCTTTTGTCTCAAACAGAAAATGGGAAACTCTTCATGTTTGGCAGTAATAACTGGGGCCAGCTCGGCTTGGGATCCAAATCCAGCGTGAACAAGCCCACTTGTGTGAAAGGTTGGTCTTAAAATAGCGTTTGATTCCTGTTTAACCACAAAGAGATGGAGCTATCTCTCTCTGGAGCTGCCACTGACAGCTGCATCCAGCCTCTTAGGAGACTAATCAAGACGGAGACCCTCTAAAGGGGGACACGACGTCCCACTGAGAGACTGGAACACAGATCTTGAAATCTGAAAATCGATAATGACTAAAACCCCCCCCAAAAAGCGGCAGAAACTAAACTAAATTTCTCACGCTGCCTCAGTGTTAAATATAGGTTTGCATGTAAACGACCTCGTATTGTTTCAGCTCTGAAGTCTAAGAAGGTCCAGCTGGTGGCCTGTGGAAGAAACCACACCCTCATTTACACAGGTGAGTAGCAGCTATGTCCCTCACACACACACAGGGTCTGCGTGCACGTTGGCGCCCTCGTGAGGCTATAGTGTTCATTACTCATAAGCTTTGGTGTGTGTGGTGTGTTTCTGTGTAGCTCAGGGAAACGTGTACTCCACGGGAGGGAATAGCGAGGGTCAGCTGGGTCTGGGCGACTGCGAGGAGAGAACCGCCTTCCAATTGGTGGATTTCTCATGTGGACCGGTCAAAATGTTGGCTGCCGGTTCGAACACGTCGGCCGCTCTCACAGGTGAGATGACGCACACTTATGGAGGGATTGTAGTTCCCTGAAGTGTGTGTATAAAGTTATTTAATGCGTGTGTGGGCTTTGTCTTGTTGGTGTGTGTCAGAGAGCGGGAAGCTGTTCATGTGGGGCGATAACACAGAGGGTCAGGTCGGTCTGGGTAACAAGAACCAAGTGTCCTCGCCTCAGGAGGTCAGCGTGGGTCAACCCGTGGCCTGGGTGTCCTGTGGGTACTACCACTCTGCTTTGGTGACAGGTGAGCGCAGAAAACAGGAAAAGGTTTGGAAAATATCTCCTCTTCCTTTCATGTTTGCATAATTTGCCTCTGTTGTTTTGTGTGTCTGTGTGTGTGTGTGTAAGTTGATGGAACCTTGTACACATTTGGAGAGTGGGACAGCGGTAAACTGGGTCTGGGTATCGACCAGCTGGTGGGCCACCGAGTCCCGCAGCAGGTGAAGAGCATCTCAGAGCGTGTGACCCAGGTGGTGTGTGGCGGTGGACACACTGTCGCCCTCACAGGTACACACACACACACACACACACACACACACACACACACACACACACACACACACACACACACACACACACACACACACACACACACACACACACACACACACACACAGGGTCATCTCTGTGTACCTGTGTGTATTCAGAGGACGAGGTGTACACGTTCGGCCTGGGTCAGTTCGGTCAGCTTGGACACGGAACTTTGATCTTCGAGTCCCGGCTGCCGCGACTTGTTGATCATTTCAAGAAGGGACGAGTGTGCCAGGTGTCCTGTGGGGAGAACCACACTGCTGTCATCACAGGTACACACACACACACACACACACACACACACACACACACACACACACACACACACAGGAAATGAGCGTGTGGTACAGTGAGTTGATGAACCGTTTCAGATGGCGGTTTGCTCTACACGTTCGGAGATGGGCGACACGGGAAGCTGGGCCTGGGCGAGGAGAACTTCACCAATCAGTTCAAGCCGACGCTCTGTCCACGTTTCCTCAAGCACAACGTTCAAGCAGTAGGTTTGACTGCCTCGCTTTATTTCCCCTCCCATGCTCTGACAATGTCTGTAACCAATGAGAGAAAAGTGGAAGGAACCATCCTGTTTGATGGTCGTCTTTTCAATGTGACACGATGACATCGATCACATCCTTGTTCTCATAATATTAATGGTTTGATGCTGGTGTCTCCTTCCAGGCGACGTGCGGCGGGTGTCACATGGTGGTCCTGGCGCAGCCCAGAGAGCACGGCTGCAGCGGCCTGACCCTGGAGGAGGACGACGCCACGGAGGATTTCCTGGAGAAGTCGCACGTGGAGGTGTTAGGGGACAGCGGAGACTCGTCCGTCCTGCAGAGGAGCCTCTCCGCCCGGGTCCGCCGGAGAGAGAGGGTGGGTGCAAGCGGTTTGGTTGTTCTCTGTGTCTTCTTCCTCTTCTCCCAGCTCATCCTCCCTCCTCTGACTGGTCCCCTCGCAGGAGCGATCTCCGGAGCAGTTTGGCACCATGTTCAGCACTCTGCCCGCCAGGACGCTCGGCTACCCGGCCCCCATCTCCAGCCACACCGTCCCGCCCAGGCTGCCTCCTCCACGGCCGGCCCGCCGAAAGATGCTCAACGGCATTCGCGGCAAACACGGGAGCGCGGGGCTCCAGCAGGGTACCTTCCTCACCCCCTCCTCCCCCTCCTTCCTCACGTTTCTATCAGGCTGAGGCAGAATGTTGGGATTGAGCACGTTCCTCTGCTTTCTGTCCCTTCAGATCAGACAGACAGCACAGTGGAGAGCCTGACGGACACAGACAGCGTTAAAGGCCTCGGAGAAACCACAGATTTCCTCAACATGGTAAGAGATCCGTCGCTTTGCGGGGTCTTTTGTGTTGTGACGTCTGTCATCTCATGACTGCAGGCGGTAATAACGGCAGCGACACCTTCCTCCCTACAGACACACGTGATGAAGATGGATCCCTGCGATAAGACGCTCACTCTCTCTCCTGTCCAGAAGGTATTTCTTAACTAGGGTTCTCAGCTCTATCTTCAGTCGCAGCCTGCTTCTCATCTCTGTACTCTGTAAGTTTCCTGCATGTGTTTTCTGTTCTAATGCATGACTCTTTCATCCTTCTCTTGCTGTCTTGTGGCTGGAATAGAGGAAGGGTAAGAACGGTAAGAAAAGTGAAGAGAGAAATAAGAAATTACACCAAAGAAGGGAGAGAGACCGTCACTCCCCGACTCCCAAAGCCGGTAAGAGGGGAGATCATAGCCCACCCCGATCTCAGCAGCTGCCTACTGGACTTTTGAGGAGGCGCAGTGCTTGTGCCGACCACGGGAAAACACAGGGTGGCGCTAATCAGGGCAAAATGGTTGGTAAGGAGGCTCTGGACTCAAACCGCAAAGGTGGTAAAGACAAACCTCGGAGCTTGGAAGATGGTAGAAAGCCAAACCAAAACAGGAAGGAAGGACCTGAGAAACCGGCGAAAGAGTCGAAAGTGAATGAGACGACGAGCTCCAAACAGTCAGAGGCCAAAAAGACGCCGTCAGGTAAGAACGCAGAGGAGAACGTCAAGCCTGTCAGGGTTCAAACCAAACCCATAGTTGTGGAAAGCCAACAAGGTAAACATGGAGGTACCAAGTCACCGGGGTTCAACCTCAAAGGCGCTCAGGAAGCAAAGAATTCAGGAAGTCTTCAGGCCTCAAAGACCCCCCAGACCAAAACGAGTAAAGACCCCAAAAAATCTAAAAATGAGCGGAACAAAAAAGAGGCTGAAGAGTCCAAATCTGCCGTACAGCTGCCTGAGGAGCAGCTGAAGCTCGGCCTGATCGCCGGCGCCGCCTCGCTCCTCACTGCCGGGTTGGTACAGGAGGTGACGTCGCTGTCTTCCTCCCCGTCTGACACCTTCAGCCCAGAGACCTCCCGCAATTTGTCAAAAGCTGGTGCGACGAAAGTACGGAGCGATGAGTCGGATGCCGAATCATACGACGCGGATCTGAGCAAGAGAACCGGCGTGAGCATCAACGTCATTCCAGACAGCGACGAACAGAAGGACGGGAGTTCGTACGGAGGAAGAGCGAGCCAAGAGGAGAAGGAGACGAGTGAGGATGAGAGCAGAGACGAGGAGGAGCAGACCGAGACTCAGTCCGGGACAGCCGAGGAGGAGGAGGGGGACGAAAGCAGCGAGAGGACGGGTGCAGAAAGCGAAGAAGAAGAAGAGGAGGACAGTCGCAGTACGGAGAAAGCCACAGGATCTGAGGAAGAGGAAGACAGTGAAACGCTTCAGCCGTCTGAAAAAGGAGATGAAGAGACGACTATTACGGAAAAGGATGAGAGTGATGTAGAGGAAGAAGAGGAGGAAACAGGAGAGGAGAGTGGATCACAAACTACTGGGCAGGATGAGGAAGAGGAGGAAAGCTGCAGGACTGTGGGAAGTGAAGAGGAGACAGAAGGGACGGCAAGCAAAGCGAGTGATGTGGAAGAAGAGGAGGAGGAGGAAAGTGAGGAAGGGTCGAGTTATGAGACAGAAAGCAAAGGAGAGGATTCTGAGAATGCGGAGGAGGAAGAGGAGGATGAGGAGGAAGAAGATGAGGAGGAAGAGAAAAGTCAAACTTCAGGGTCTTCAGAAAAGGATGGGAGTGAGGTGGAGAGTGGGACTGAGGGAGGAGAGGAGGAGGAGGATGGAGAGGAGAGCTGCGCTGAGGAGGAAGAGGGTGGAGAGGAGAGTAGTGAGGAAGCAGAGAGCGACACTGTAGGGGAAAGTGATGCTCACGATGATGAAGAAGGAGAGGAGGAGCAGGAGGAAGGTAGTGACGATGAGGAGGAGGAAGAAGAACAGGAAGATCAAAGTGAGAAAGAGGATGAGGATGAATCAGATGAAGATGACGAAGAGAGCGTGGAAGAAGAGGAGAGCAAGGAGGAGGAGGAAGAAGAGAGCGAGGAGGAGGAGGAGGAGGGAGAAAAAGAAGAGAGCGAGGAGGAAGAGGAGGAAGAAGAAGAGGAAAGCGAGGAGGAGGAAGAAGAAGAGGAGGAGAGCGAGGAAGAGGTTTACAAGAAGAGAAAGAAATCTGCCGGAGCTCAGAGAGGAAGTAAACCAGTGACTCAGAGTAAGCCGAGGTCAGGGTTCAAAGGTCAGGCAGCGGGCGAGTCAGAGGAGTTTTGGGACGATGTGTTGCCTCAATACCTTCATCTGAAATAAGAACAAGCCATAATCAATAATCCCTTACTTCCTTCCCACTGCTTCACATTAAAAGCAAAACACAAGGAGGCTTTTATTTTGAAGGAGCTGGCCGTTTTCCTCTTGGCAAACAAAGAGTCCTCCTTCTCATTCATTCTGGCCACACGAAGACGAGTTTTGTTTTAAAATCTTCGTCTACGTTTTTACTTTCACTCATTTAAAGACGTTTCGCTGGTTTGCTATCATGTTTGTCAGCCTGCTGTTAGCCTGTAAACCTGCTGAATCAAGCTGCCTTAAACCTTTACATTCTCATCCTTTCATCCTTCTTTCACTTTCCTTTTTATTCATTTCTACGTTTTTGTAAATAAATAACTTTGCTGTATTTGTTGTGCATTGTTTGATGTCTTGTTATAAAGCAGTCTAGCACGTTAGCATGCTAACTAGCGCCTAAAATGGCCACCGTGTAAAGAATTAAGTTTGTCTTTCTTCTGGTTCCACCCTCAGCACAAACTTTACTGTTTTCTTTCTTATTTCTCCATTTTTCATCCATTCACAACATCAGCTGCATCTCAAATCTGCACTAAACTGTAATCATGTTTGAGATACTTCTCTAAACAACACAGTGTTCTCATATATATCACATGCGTCCATTGTGCTAAAGATGGACCTCATTGTCCCTGAATGCAACACAGGAGAAAGTAGCTACTCACAATCGAACAATGTCCCGTCATCCGTGGACACGCTGTGGCTTTGCCACAGCCGCCATGTTTGTTTGCACAGAAGGAAACAGGACCAGAGGGCTGCAGTGGATTTGATTGGCTGTTTGAACTCAAGATCAGGCGCTCTGATTGGCCAGTCTGAATCGATCTAGACAGTTCAGTGTTGGCCTGTTTTGACAGGCGACATTGACCTTAGCCTCCATTTACACTCGCATGAAAGTGTGAGCGGCGTGATCACATGTTCACGGGCCTTTGTCCGGGTTCCTTGTTGGTTCTCCCCGGTTGCTGCTGTTTGATTGGCTGTTCCAGAAGCAGGTGGGGCTCTGTTTTGTGTTTGGCCACCTCTTTGTGTCCCTACATCCCTGTAGTGTTCGCTCACTTTGTTCCCTCAGCACTAAAGCACCCTGAAGGTAACAACAACAGGAACAAGATCACAAACACCTTTTGATCCTTTTTGTTTGTTTCCCTTTTCCCTCTCATTGTTCAAACCTCGTCTCTCTGAGTTTTAGTTGTAGCCCAGCCCTCCTATAGCGACCCGCCCGTCCGCCTCACCCCATAGAGTCACACCTATGTCTTACACTACACAACCATGGTGTTTTCTTTTAACTGATAGATCTTTTTTGCAGTGTAGGATCATCTGTTGCTCTCTTGGAGGCATTAATATGTTTTGTTGTGCCTTAAATTCAGGATTTGAGATGGACTCAACGGGAAGAAGCGGAACAGGACAAAGACGAGGAGGAGGAGGATGATGAAGATGAGGAGATAGAAGAGGAGCAAGAAAATGCTTCAGTGGATGAGATAGAGGGACAATCCTCTGAGAGTGTGGAAGACGCTGCAGAGAAGCCAGCAGAGGAGAATCAGAGCCAAGTAAAGCTTTGATCTGCATTTACTTATCAGCCGAGTTCCAGGTGATTCAAAGAGTAACCTCACACTCTCACGTCTGATCTTTCCAGAACTCTGAAGCGCCGCAGCCTGTGTGTGACAAAGAGAAGGAAGGTGATGGAAAAGTCTGCTCATCTCAGGAAATGTGCCAATTTGACGTAACATGGACAAAACACTGACATAACATTGACTATTACTTGAACAGCAGATGGAATCGCAGTGGGACGCGACGCCACAGCTGAGGAAAAGACAGATGACAGCAGCAAGCCAGCCAATGGGACGGCAAACAGCGACTCAAAGAGCCAATCCGTCACCAACAGGAAGGTACGCAAGCATTTATGACATTTCTGCATGTGTTGGGCTCAGAACATATCAGTCGACCTCTTGCAATGTCTGCCTTTGACCTGTTGGTGTCAGCTGTCTCTGTTCAGGCGGCTGTCCTCCTCCAGGTTGAAGCAGGCGGAGAAGGAGGAAACCCCAGCAGAGGGCGTCATCAGCGGCAAGACAACCGCAACCGCCGCCTCCGGGAACACGCAAGCAGAGACAAACAAGGGCGGAGCTCAAGTGAAACCCATCGGTGCCAGGGGGCCTCGTTCCGGCACTTGTGCCTTATTATGATTGTGCCAGCAGCGCCCTCTGGTGGCTACCATAAAGTGACGCCAAAGCACGCACAGGTTAGGTTCCAATCCCCTCAAGGTTAAGCACTTATTTAACGCAACACACAGCACACACTCAATGCTCAGCTCAGCATCTTTAAGGGTCAGTCCACCTCATTTAAGATGCCTGATCGTTCTACCACCACCTGGTGTTGGTTGGTGTCATCACAGCTGTCAGTAGATTTGTTAGAGAGGTGAAACCCAAGATTGATTGATTTTCTCCCGTCTGTGTCTTTTTTCAGTGGGAGGAAGCCAACTGTGTAATGATGATGTCACCTTTCAGGGATTCTGGGAAACAACAGTCCACTGTATTCAGACTGTTCAGCTGCTTTAAATCAACCACATCAACCACTATCTCTTCCCAAGTGACCTCCACTCAGCCTTCAGACTGTATTATCATGATCACATCTTACATTTTGTTGTGTGGCACATTTTTCCTGTGTGCGTGTGTGTGTGTGTGCGTGTGTGTGTGCGTGTGTGTGTGCGTGTCAAAACTGTGAGGATGTAGATAATTTTATTTATAAGAAATGGTCCTTTAGCACATTTGCACTTTTATTGTGATTTTATATATTTGCATGATAATCTCACTGACTCTCCCTGTTTGTTTTTTTATGATTTGGAATTTTGTGATAACATTAAAGGATTTTGATATAAACTGTAGTTTGTCACAACAACAACATTGTTTTGTACGTTAATAAATGTAGGTTTTGCTCCTCAGGGTCACAGCAAATATAAATCATGAAAAAATGAACATCATAAAATATGTTCAATCAAATTAATGTCACATGACAGTAAAAACTATTATGTAAAAAATATTGATTTATTTAAAAAAAAAAGTGGTTATTTGTCTTTCACGCTATAATTTGACATTGAGAAAACACAATAGAAAACAAACATTGGACAGACATCCACACAACTCCATACAGTGATCATGGATGCTTGGTTTACCTCAGCTTGTGAAACCCGGATGGAGTTTAAAAATGTTGGAATGAGCCTTTAAGATGTCCCAGTGACTGCAACTGTCTAACTGTAGGATTTAATTGTAGGAATCCTTGTTCAGGTTGCTGAAAATTACAAAACCAAAAACTACTGAGGTCATGGCCTTGGCGTTCTCACCAGTAGATGAACCCAACACACAGTACATAACAAACCTATCTACACAGAGTACTAAAGTAAGTATCAGTCATCCATCTATTGGATGTATAGTATTATCATCTACATTCCAATTTTCCATATTTGATTTTTATCAAAGTTTTCTGAGCTGTATCAACATTTCTATGATGAACTTTAAACTGGACTGAAATAAATAAATATAGACGATCTGAGTTTTAAGTTGAAAAGAAATCAGAAATGCTGATTTAACCTCAATGGCTCAGATAACATCCCATAATATCCCCAAAACATCTGAACAGCACTGAAGGCACCGATGGGACTGTCATGGAAAAACAACATCCCTGCCAAAAGCACCTGGGAATGATGATGAAGCTCTGCAGCTCCACAGAACCAGTTGAAAATTTTAAACAAATGTTTCAGAAAGTAAAAAAAAGATGCTTTGCAGTGGAGTTTCCACGGTAACAAAAACACTCAGATGGACAATTTCTTTCATTTTCACCTGAGCTATGAGTGAGGAAATATCCTCCAACATTTGAGCTAAAATCAAAAGCAATAAAGCACCTTTAACATGAAGCAGAGACGCTCCGCTGAAACGGTCCAGAACTTAAAACGCGGCACCTGAAGTGTTGCATTAAGAAAAAATCAACAACTCAACTATTTACATATGGAAGATGACAGATCAGTGACAGCGTGAGGGTCGCACTTCAGTTTGGAGCCTCCAAAACTAAAAAACAAAGCTTTAAAAAAAAAAAAAACTGTCGGTGCGTCTTCACCACGGCCTCGTTTCAGTTTGTGAGTCCATCAGAGAGCGTCGAGGCTCTTTTCTCCCTCGGGTCAAAGACAAAGGCAGGTTTCTGTAACGAGAAAAGAACTGGAGATAAGATGAATTCTTGCTAGTCCTGAGGCGACTAAGGTGTGTGTCTGTGTGTGTGTGTGTTTGTGTGTGTGGTCACGTACGCTTGAGGATTCCAGCTTGCAGCTCATTACGTTGTTGTGCTTCCTCTGCGCTGCAGAATTCTGAATCCGACAAACCCAAACACGATTAATGACACAGTAAAACAAAACTCAGACATTTGAAGGCTGATTTGAATCTGAACACTGAAGCCTCGTCTACTAATAATAAACCGCTGAGCCTATGTCACATTTCTCACTTTAGATAAATTGACTAAATTGACTGCTACCATGTCGCTAACGGAGCGGTGCAGAGTCATGGCAACCAGGCTATTTTCCTCAGCGGAAGATTGTAATTAGTAATGAATTCAGAAAAAAACACTCACACTTGAGTCTGTCGCACGAAATCTGCAAACTGCTGATCCTTGGCACACAACTCGATCACTCTCCGACGCTCCTGGATCTCCTGCAGAGAGGGGTCAAATGTCAAGATGGACAAACACAGTCATAGATAAGCAACATTCAGGTTGTAAGTTATGCGGGACAGAAAACGGGAATAGAATCCACCTGCTCTGTGAGTTGGGTGTTCTGGTAAATGTCTTGTAACTTGTCGCTGCTGAGCTCGTTGGAGCTACAGGCGCTAGCGGAGCTGCTCGGGGGGGAGTAGTCAGAGTCACTGGGGTGGTAGTACAGTGGTGCGTCATCATCATAGCGACGGTAGTACTGCGCAGTGACCGGCTCACTCTCAAACATGGGGTTAACCTTGATGGCGTGGTCAAGTGACGACACGCCGCGTCTGGAAGACAAGGACGGAAAAGTCAGCAAATAAAAATTCATTCTGGTAAATATAAAATAACCAGAACTTCTAATTGATTGATTGGCTGATTGGCAGACTGATGGACTGATCAGTTCTCACTTCAGTGGGTCCTCTGAGTCCTCGCCGTCGTGCTGCTCTCGGAGCACCCTGGCCAAGAAAAAGACGACGGCAAACGCCACTGCAAGGAAGCCGACCACTGATGCGATGGCGATGCCGACCACCAGCGGCTCGGACACGTACTCCTCACAGTGCTCGCCGCGGTACCACCAGTTCTCTCCAACGCGACACCTGCCGACACAAACAAGGGTTACGGTTTCACTTCCCGACGCCTTAGCTTACCACAGTGACACACCAACAAGGACAAAAATTCTCCTTTTACCTGCAGATGGCGCCCTTGCCAGGGATGATGTCACACTTGCCGTCGTTTAGGCAGAAGTCTTGGTGGACCTCGCAGATGCTCTGACACGGCAGGCCGTCCACGCTCACGTAACCAGCATTGCACACGCATTCTGCCTCGCCCGTCCACCGGTTCACCATGCATTTGGAAAACTTGTTGCACGCCTGGAATTTGCAGGGGTCGGCCTTGTCACCTGCAGGGAAAACAAACAAACAGTCTTACAGTTTGACAGGATCAACTTGGTGCCTGTGTAATGGAAAGAGTCCATTAAAGAAGAGTGAATCTGCCCAGAGCGATTACAGTGATTAGAGTGAGCACGAGCTCCTCTGATTGGCTCAGACGGATTAAGGAGCTGCTGACGGTACGCTGCGTTAAATAAATCTCGCTCTGCATCCAGACGGTCTAATCATCATCCTGTTCACACTCTCATCTTAACCAGTCATTCTGTCTGCTGCTGAATCCTGAAAGTCAGAGTTCCTTCAGAAAAGTGTGTCCGTTTCCCAGTACACATTAATTTCTTTTGAAAATTTCAAGAATTCTCCCAACTCTGTGTGGAATGACTGCAAAATTCCTGAAAGACCGGCAACTGAAAAACCTACGAATGACCAACAAATGATTGTTTTTGGTTCATGTAATAATGTTAGTAGTTCCTAATTGCAGCAAAACCTTTTTTTCTGAATCTGAACCAAAACATCCCCCACAGAATCCAGCAGCATTTCTTTCAGTTCAGTTTGTCCGAGTGAAAACATTGGTATTCACACTCTTGTCACGGAAAATGTTAAGCGGGAGATTAATGCGCTTGAGAATGTAATTCGCCCTATATACAAGATTATGGAAGGATGAGGAATGCGGCTCTGCGCATCCTTCTGACCTTCACCTAAACACACAGTGCAGCCCAACCTCCTGCGTGATCTCATTGTACCGGCTCAGACAGACAAATGGACATGCGCAAATGCATGATGTTGATTCACCCGCATGAGTCAGCACTGTCAGCTGTTTGTGCTGCTGCTAACATGGCACCAATAAGCTCAGGTATTAACATTATGCTAACATGAACCCTTCCTCAGTCTAGAATATGTTATTACTGGGGTTTGATTCGGACCAAACACTCAATATTTCTTTCCCTTTTGGAACTAGCTGTCTTTTCCACCAACAGGGGGCGGCAGAAATGTTTAAGATAGTGTTACATCTTTGACCAAACCCACCTGATTCGACATCCAGTGAGTACTTGTCAATAGCCAGGTCCATGGTGTGGTAGGCATTGTTGGCAAAGTCCTCGAGGATGAGGTAGATCACATTGGTGACGCCACGGGGCACCGGCTTATCAAACCTCATCCTGCTGTTCACTACGATGCTGCCGTTCCTGAAATTCAGGATCTCCAGGTTCTGGAAGTTATTGAGGTTGGACTCGAGGTATGGGACGAGCTGCAAATGCAACAATTCATGAAGATGAAAACATCCCACACATACAAATATATCAAAACTCAATTAAATCATGGGGGGTTGAATAGTTCAAAGCATATTCAAATCCAAAAATCAATAAAGTAAAGTTTGAGCTTTGAGCTATAAGAGTCCAATTGAACTGGTTCTGATTCTGGGTGTTCTCACCAGTTCTAAGAACCGTTGCTCCAGAGCCTTGTACTCAGAAGAGCTCTTGTTGAACAGGTCCCTGGAAAACACCATGTTGGTCACCCTGAGGCTGAAGAACACCATCAGGTCCCTGTTGGGGCTGGTCGGCTGGGCAATGAGCTCGAGATCTGAGCCCATGGCCCCACTGGAGAAGCCACTGCTCTCGCCTGTTCCCTCGTCACCGTACTGGAACATGTCGAAGCTGACATCGATGCTGGGCATGTTTGAGAAAGCCTGGTCCAAGGGTTGGATTGAGGTAGCGGGGGTGTTGTCTCTGACTTCAGGATGTGAGGAACTTGGTATTAGAATGATATCGCTTTCCTTTGAAGTGTCTGTCAATGTGACATCCGAATCCTCCACCTGGGAATGTTCTACAGAACCTGGCATTGGGTGGTCGAGTGACGACTCCATCCTCACAACACTGTCAGTTTTGTTTACGGGCATTGCTGATGGCGGAAGAGCTGAAGCAGGAGTGCTCACAGGGACTTGGTCCTCATCAAGCAGAACCATATCCTCCTCTTCTGGTGCCGAATCGGACACTCGAGTGAACGGAGAGTCCTTCTCAGGTGAGAGGACAATGCTGCTATGCTCTGAGCGTGTAGACGAAGTGAAGACCGTGGTGGCGGTCGTCGTAGTGACAACCATGACTTCATCCACAGTAAGATCCTCGTCCAGGACATCAGCAGCTGGGGCTTTTGTTATGGCAGGATCGGAGATGCTTAAATGTTGCTCCTCCAAAATCTCGACCTCATCGCGGACTTCAGTTTCTGAAGTCTGTGGTACTTTGGGTTTTTCTGTGAATGCTTCAGTTTGTTTGACTGTAACTGGCTGCCGTTCCACTAAGAAACGTGACTCTAGTGAGGTGATTGTTAGTGCTTCTGGTTTGTTTCCCTCAGTCTCACCCTCTGATGTAGAGATAACTGTAGCCCATTGAACCTCAACCGCAGTGTGAGTACTTTCTTCAACCCTAGGAGCTCCTTCAGTCATTTCCTGAAGCTTGGTTGCTATATTTATGCTATCTGTTGGTCCAGCAAGAACTGGGGCCTCATGTGTCTCAGCATCAGGCTCAGCGGAACCTGTCACCGCAGTTACTGCCCCCACAGAATGTGTGGAGAGTTCCACCGTCTGGGTCTCTGATATGAATACAGGTGCTTGGGTGATGGTTATATATTCCAGGACTGTGCTGACCTGTGTGACCAGCACACTGTCCAAGGAATACGCAGGAATTGTTGTCGTCTGTAAAGATGGAACACCAGCCATGACCAACTCATCCTCATCAGGCAGGGATTCCACAGCAACACCTTCCTCTATTTCTTCACTGTCTTCCTCCTCTGTTGTCTCCAGATCAGGTGGTGGGAGCCCTTCCATGAAGTCATTGTCCTTATTGTAGAATCTGGTGCCATCAGAGGTCAACGTTGGCTGCCAGAACTCAGATCCTTGGCCGTCTCCAGAGGAACCAGAGCCAGAACCATCATCCAGAGCGTCCTCTGTGCCAGAAGAGGGCAGAGGTGTCACTGGAGAGGAGGGGGTAGGGGAGTCTTCTGTTTCAACCACATGGTCCCCTTTGGGTGGAGCGGTGTCAGTGCCAGGAGTGTTGCTGAAGAAAAATCCCTCAGCTTCAATATTTCCATTATCTGTAAATCAAAAACACTTTTACAAAGCAAGATCTATGCATTTAGTTTTCTTGAAAAGTTGGGGTTTGGGATTCTTGCTTCACTTACTATCCACTGGGCTCGGCTCCAGGTTGGATGTTCTCTCCGGAGCGGCCGTGCTTTCGTCAAACATGAAAACGTCGTTCTCGCTGACCTCCTCATTCTGCTGGCCCTTCCACGGGTCGAAGGGGTCAAATAGAAAGTCGTCCTTTTTCAGGAAAACCTCGGTGTTGTCATTCTCATGTGTGGGAGCGTCAGGCGGCTTCTCTGCTGCCAGGATGTTATCCTGAGAAAAGCAAGTTTAGCCAGAGATGTCACAAATTGCCTAGAAAGGTTCCTTTGGTGAATCAGGTGTTCTCCTCTTGACATTGACTAACTGAGGTCAGTCTAATGGAAGTCCAATTTCATTTGCGACTCACCATGTTGTCATAGGTGTCAGCTGGTCGACTCGTCGGACTCCCCAGTGGCAGCTTGTTTTCTGCTGCAGAAAAGACCAGAAAGAATCCAGGTCTGTTTGACTCACAATAAACATCAATGTCCTTTATTGCCTCAGTATGAAAATATTTATTAAGACACAAATATTAAGATGCTTTTGTCCTAAACTGGAGAGGTATTTAGCTCTGACCTAAACACACCATTCTTTTGGTGAAAGTTTGGCACAACACAGAAACTCTTCCTACCATTACCCAACAGTCCTATGTCCAAGCTGCTGTTTGTAATAAAGTTGTCCTTGTGCAGAGCCTCAGTGATGTAGTTGCGGAAGTCTGTGATGGTGTAGATGATGGTGGGCTGCTCCGGACCCCCGGGGTAATTCTTCTCCACCAGCTTGTTCTGCGTTGTAATGAAGTCCATGGTCTCATTGGAAATGCCATTGCTGTCCACCTCCAGACTGATGGCATAGTGCACCAGGACCACCAAACCCCTGAGAAAACCCCAAAAAGAAAACAGTCAGAGAGGCCTCAGAAGGATAGAAAATGGCACAACGCCAGGGTGTGAGTGTGTAGGAGGAAATTGAGCTTGTAATAAACCTTTAACAGTAATCCTATGGTGGCTGCAGGTGGCCAGTGAGAGAGCAAAGGACTTATCCCACTTAAGAGCTGATTGACAGTCGTAAGGACATTAAGGGAAATCAGAGTCGGAGCAGAGCGCTTATTTGCTCCGACAGGCGGGTGAAAGGTGCTTTATGGGTACTTAAGCATGGAGGGGGGGGTGGGCAAGTCTGCGACATGAAGAGTAAACTCACTGTGACCTCTCTGCAGACTGTAAGGGGATCCTTATGGCTTTTTCGCTGCAAAGAAAGTATCAGTCTGATTCGTTATTTGTTTAGCTCGCGCATTAAGACCATCAGAGTTGCAAAGCGTCGCCTTAAATATGACATTTGAAGCCCTGAGCAGGACAGGCCAGCTCTTTGATAAAGCAACATTGGATTCATCATACAGTGAATTCTGCTCCCCCCTAAAGGTGATTAGGAGCCAGAAACGTGTTCAAATTTCACACAAAGCACAATATTCCCTGGCTTTTAGGTAGGTTTATTCAAAATCCTTCACATCTTACCTCTCCAGGTCTTTCTGTGGCCTGAGGAGAGAAAAGGGAAAGAAAGCAGCAAATAAATATCAAACACTCTCTGGCTTTTGGGTTCAGATATTTACAAAATGAAAACGGAATAAAACTCTACCTGAATTCGATGACATAGGCGTTCTTGAATCCTGGCAACCTCGCAAAGGCGTCTTCGATCTGGAAATCATCAAAGTGTTCTGATCAAATATTTGTGTTTGGAATGTGTCCAACGTAACAACAAAACCTCAAAAAATGGTTGAGTCCTCCTGAGATGATCCCTTGTTAATACACTTGAAACATCTGCTTGCTAATACGACAGGACTCTTCATCTTGTTTGGTTTGGTTCTTACCCTGCGTGTGAAGCTTCTGGCCAGCTGTTGGTAGTGGGAGCTGCTCGGGTCTCTCAGAGCGTTGCTGTAGGATTCTCCTCTCAGCTTGATGCTCAGCTCAACCACCAGGTCCTTCTGGGGCCTCGCCGGACGCAGCAAGGTGTCGTCTATCTCATTACCAATCTGAATGTGAGGCAATTACACAATCATGGGGGATACTTCAGTACTGAACACACACATAACTCCCTTATTTCCCTGCATCCCACTGCTACGTCGACTAATCCATGTTGACTCACCGCATTGCCCTGCTCTTCTTCTAAACCAAAGCCGTTATTTCCCAGTAAATGGTCGTCTGGCTCATAATCTTTCTTGGTCGGCTCTGGGAAGTTACCGTTGTTATACTCCATAACGTACATGGTTGTGACCTCCAAGGAGCCACCTGGGGAGGCCTCCTCAGTGACACCCACTGCGTCGCCTGTCCTACTCTCCACAGTGACTTCCACGCCCGTTGCTGGGGTGATTTCATTGGAGGAATCAGGTCCTGTGATCTCCACTGCAGCATCTTCGACTGTTGCATCTGGAGAAATGTCCTCAACATCCTCTGGAGCAATCTCTGCTGGAGCTACATGGGCACTGTCTTCATCCTTAGCTGGAGTCTCTGGGATGACTTCTTCGGGGGACTCTGGGGTGATTGGAGGAACCTTGGATTCAGGTTCCTCTTGAACTTCAGAGGTTTCTTTGGTGGTTGTCTCTGGATGAGTTTCAGTCACCACCTCAGGCGCCTCTAAGAGTGTTTCTCCTTGAACCTCTACAAGGGGTTCGGGTTCAGGACCTTCTGTTGCAGCCTCTACTGGAAGTGACAGGTGGGTAGTTTTCTCTGCAGTGATTTCTGTCTGTCCTTCTCCCTCAGAGGCTCCTGGTAGCTCCACTGTTGCCTCCTGAGTGGTTTCTCTCATTGGTTCAGTGATTTCTTCCGTTTCAGCCCTTGGAGTTAAACTTTCTGTATCTTCAGGAACGAAAACAATGACCGGAGTTATCTCTGTAGACATTTCATCTACAGTCTCTGTGATAGCCTCCTCTGTAACCTCTGATTTAGTCCCTTCTTCTTCTGGTTGGTCCACAGTCATTCTCTCCTCACTGACCTCCTCCGAGCCTCCATCCTCTCTGTCCTCCAGGCTTTTTTCATCTCCAGCTTCTTCTACAGTCTCTGATTTCTCTCTCGTTGTTTCTACAACAGATTTTGTCACTTTTTCACTTGGTCGTCCTGTAACTTCTCCTTCCTCTGCAGTTTGCTTTGCATCTTCTGTTTCTATACCCTCAGTAGTTTCTTCTTCACCTTTAACCACTTCTGTAGAATCAGCTGATTTGTCCTCTGATGTTTCTTTTGGGACATCAACTGCAGTCTCCATCGTATTCTCCTCCGTCACATTGGCCTCCTCTCCTTCCTCTTTTGTTGTTTCTTCACTTACAGTCTCAGTTGGTTCTTTTCCAGACCTCTCTGTTGTTTCCTCCTCAACAGACTCGGTTTTTACAACAGATTCAGTTGTTCCTTCCTCTGTTTCCTCCAACCCTACAGTCGTTTTTGGCATTGAATCCTCAGTAAACTGTGATACATATTCATCATCGTCTCCTTGTAGAATCATGACGACAGGCTTAGAAGTAACGTCAGCGGTCAGAACTGATGTGTCCTCTGTGACACCAATGTCTTCCCTAACTTCTCCTGCCATCTTGTTTGGAGTCACGCCTCCTTCTAAATTTGTATCTATTATTGGGAATACGGACGGAGGAGTCACTGTCGTTACTTCAGCTTCACCTTGGCTAACATCTACAGTATTATCTGAAGTTTGTTCTTCCAGTGGCTCCTGTGTCTCAGCTTCAGGTTTTTCCAGAATTGTCTCCTGAGCTGGTTCTGTGTCTGTTTCAACAATAAGCTCTGATGTGTCCTCCTCAGTGATCACTAATTCTGGAGAAACATCCAAAGTGTTCTCCAAGGTCACAACATCTGATGGATGCTGAGAGGGAACAATCAAAGAATCTCCTTCATATGGTTCCACTTCTTCTTCTGTAGTGGGTGGGGTTGTGGTGAATTCTGGAAAAACCACAGCAGCAGCTTCTGTGTGTGCCTGTGAGGACGTCTCTGGGGTCGCATCCTGAATTACCTCAGATCCTGCATCCTCTTCCCCTGGAAACAGCTGAAGGATCTCATCTCCCGGTGTATTTGGGACATATTTGTCTTCAACATGCTGCTCAATCCCATGAGAGGGGTTGTGGGTGATCAAATTTACAACCTCTGCAGTGACCTCCACAGTTTCTTCATCTGCAGTGTCTGCCATGTATGGACTCGCCGATGTGACACTGCCTCCAGTCTCCTGGACAGCCTCAGTGACCTCTGGCATGACAACAACAGCAGTGCCAGAGGTCAAATCCAAGGGAATCTCTGTCAGGCTTGTTACAGGAGAGTCTTGAACTGATCCTTCAGTTACAGGGAGCAGAGGAGTCCCAGCAGTGACGTCAGAACTGGGTGAAAGTTCATCTTGTTCTGGTCCCATGACAACGACATCATCAACTGTAAAATAGCAGAAGACAAAGACGATGAATGAATCAGGAAAACTGGGATCCATTTATCACAAGATGAAACTCTGCAGGTGTGTCTGTTTCCTCCAATCTACTTGGCGGTATTTTATTAAAATATAAAAATTTGTGTGAAGTGTGATGAAGACGTTGAATGGATTGTTTTTGGAGAGAAAAAGCTGAAATTCGCCAGCGTGTTGCATTAACAAGTTTCAGACATCAGACATGTGTCTTAACTTTAGATATATTCATTTTACTTTCCTTAATTGTAGATCTGTTCTAAGGTAATACTTTCGTTGCATATCGTGAGTGCTTGTTTTCGCCCTGTCAGTAGATAATGAGTGTAATCTGTAGTTGTGGCCCTGTGTGGCCCTGCCTGGGCCCGGTGCCCAGTATGCCATCTCTGCTGTTTGTCCGCCTTCAGCTTCCCTCCATTGACCAGCCTGTTGCCTGGAAATAGGCTTACAGATCTATTCTGAGCGAGGAGCGTGTCAGGAGAATCAGCTCGCTAAGACTGATCCAGGTGTAAGGTGAACAACTACAACAGCTCAGTGTAGTTACCGACATTAAGGCCTTGGGCTTTACGGTCTCTAGATTATGGGGGTTGAGGAAGAAAAACAGTTGAGGAGGAAATGTTGTGATCTCTATCAGAAGTTTACCTGCAGGTGTGCTGGTCAGGGGTTCCTCAGTCAGCTGCTCAGCCCGTTTACTGCTGCAGAAGAGAGAGAGACACAACACTGCATTAACAGCACAACATCAGCTTAAAAGCTAGCAGGAGATGGTGGTAATTATCTTTTGAGTCCAGCAACAAACGCCTGAATCCATCTCCACATCATACACCCTTTTCCAAATGTACCATGATTACTGGCCGTGTTGGGAGTAGATAGGTACAAGTAACAATGTCGTCACCTTTGAAACCACCGTTACCTTTTATCAGAAACCTGTGGTGTAGCTAACTAGTTGATCAAGAGAGTAACATAGCTACAGCTTAACTACTTTAAGTATTTTATCTACAAATGGATGTATAGATTGTATAAATGAATTTTGAGGTGGGCGTGGTCTGTACCTGCACGGGGGCGGGGCTGAGGTGACGGGCACCCTGCTGCACAGGTGATGGAAACACAGCACGTGTCAGAATACAGTCATGTTTATAAATCACTATTAATGATTTAAACAGAGAAAAATGTTCACCAGTCACTTAGTTCAGTATCGAGTGTCAACAATATAATGTGACCGATTGGAAATAAGGGGGCTAATTGACCATTAAGTTACATGCTTATTACATGTCACTCCTGAAACACTGACCTGTTCATGGCCGCAGCCGTGGCAACCCTCTGAAAGAAAGAGTGGGGGAGATGTGTTAGTGATTCCATTTATGAGGCAACATCTTTGTGTTGACATGTTTTGATGAAGGCTCTTTAACAAAACATAATATAAATATTTCTGTATTCTTTTTTACATTTTGGATCTAGGAACACACTGATCCACTTTTACTCTCCCTGGGCTGCAGAATCCTGTGCACACTGAGTGAAACCAGGCTCTTTGTCTAAACAGCCATGCTCTATTCTGATTGGCCATCTGCATCTGGCTGGACCCACTGAGTGTGAAACACTTTGCTGGTGTGCTTATCAAAGCGTTAAAGCAGTTACAAAGCTAAGAGCCGAGCTGAGCAAAGCTTTCAGGCAGGTCAGGGCCTCTGGTTTATTTATGTTTTTGTTTCCTAGAAATCTCAACCTCAAATTTAGAGACTTTGACAATGTTTAACACAAAGTACTTCTACATCACTTTAAATACTATTAAATTATATACCCTAAAAAATTGTAAAAACCCAATTTCTCAACTCACGCTCCTGACGAGGCTGACGTGCTCCTCTGATTGGCTGAAGAAGCCGCCAATGTCTGTGATGCTGACAGAGCCGGCAGTGCAGCGGCTAACCCAGTCCTGGTACTCATGACGCTCTGGCAGCCGGTCCCAGAAGATCTTAAAGGCTTCCCACACCGTCTCCTGACACACTAAAACACACACACACATTCTCCTCCCTTTTAGAGTCTATTTTATTGTGGAAAAAGTGGAGTTTTTCTTTCCAGTCAGTTTCTTTGAGGATTTGTCACCAAATTCCAACTAAATACAATTTCACATATCAAGTGAGGCATCGTGTACAGACTGATGGCATTTGGTTTGTAGGTGGTGCTACAGGAACATGAAACATTTAAATCCACACTCTACATTTAACACATTTCATCCAAACATCATGAACGCTATCAGCCAAAGTCAAATTAGCAATGTAATGACTTCCATCACCTTTGACCTCGGCTGCCTTTAATGGCTGTAGTTCTGCCGGTCATAGATCTGTTCAGGTAAGAAAAGAAACAACCTGTAGGCCTAAACTGACCTCTGAGGTGGAAGTAGGTGAGGTGGTTGGCGATGGCCTGGTCCACGGTCTCCTGAGTGCAGAGTTTGACTCCGTTGGGGAAAAGGATGCTCCTTCTCCGTCTGATCACAGCATGGTGTCCTCTGTACAACAGCTGATCTGAAGCCTGCAGGCCGTCTGAGTCCTTTAGCGGGACCAAATATCCGTCCACAGTGCTGACTTTGGTACCTGACCAAGGCGTAGCATCTGTAAGGCAACAATTTAAACAAGGTTCTTAAACAAGACATGTTGAAGGAATTTAGGCATTATTGTGCAACCTTTTGTATAACCTCAATATTTCTCAAAATTTGGACTCATGAGTTCAGTATTTTTAATTTTGTTAAGACAGGTGACCTCAGCACCTCTAAAATCTTGGACTTGTTACTTCAATATTTCTGAAATTTGACTCATGCCTGAAGTAATTCTAAAATATCAGACCGGTGACCCGAGTGTTTATAAACCTTTTACACTGCACTGTAAAGGTTTGGACTCATGGCCTTAACTGTTTCTAAAATACTAAATACTGTTGCATGTATAAGTTCAAAATTTGTAAAAAGTTTGGGTCATGACCTTAAGTTTTGTATTTTTCATTTCATTTCGTTTTGGATTCATGATCTCTGCAATTGTAAATTAACATTTTCTAACTTTGTTGACCTCGTTTAACACTTTACTGCTTATATTTGCTGGTTTTTGTCTTTCCTTCTCTCTAGAATGTTCACCTCCATGTTTCTAAAGTCTGATATTCACCTGTCTCCGTGTAGATGTACCCCGACAGCAGCACGGCCCCCAGCGCCCACAAAGCAAAGCTCCTGCAGTTTCCTGTCATTTCTTGAAAAAAACTCAATGCTCCAAAGCCAACAATTATCTCTTCCTCCTCAGCTCATCAGCAGCTTTCCTCTCTCTGTTGTCCATCCACCAGATTACATGATGTTGGTAATGAGAGGGAAAATGGAGGGATGTTCCCCTGAATATTCCAGCTCTTCAGGCTCTTCCTCCCTGTCCTGCTGTAGCATCAGTGAGCTGCTGGCCGACGCTCCTCCTCAGGTAAGCAGATGGCAGATTTGTTTCTCTTTGCTCTAATCCTATTTGTTAAGCTGCTGGGCTGGATGATGGTCAGAACCACTGTGCAGCAGGTCAACATTGCTTGAAGGAAGTCAAGCAAAACGGTAGTAACACAAACACTTGGGGTCAGAGGTCACATAAGGCTGATCTCAGTTTTAGTGAGGGAAAAAGTACATTTGATGGCTGCGCTCCTACTACATTTCCCATGATTCCCTTTGTGTCACCACCACTTACACCTGTGATGGGATTCTCACAGGATTCTGCCAGAATCCTGCCGGGATCACCGTCAGGGTCGAAGTGCCGCTCCGGGCGAGGAATCAGCCAGGTGGTTGTTAAGGTGGACTCATCCCGGTGGATTATCAGCAACACACTGGGAGGACACCTTGAGCCTGAAAAGGTCAAAGGTCACAAGGGAGTGCCCTATTCTCACCCTCAGTCGTCTGCTACCCCGCACTCACACCTTCCCTGCAGAGACACAACCAATCTTCACGAAAAGTGAAAACTAAAATAGATATTCTGTGTCTGAATTAGAGTTTATCCCTGTACATCAAAAAAGCATTTTATGGATCTTTTTGATACATTTTGAAAATGGAATGCCCCCATCACATCTGGTCAGGAGTAAGATTGGGGCTAGAATGGAAGTTTCCCGCACATTGGAGAGTGTCGTCTGAGGTGAATGCTCCCTGCAGACTTTAAAACCCCTTCAGCATCAGTCAACAATGGCAGACATCTTTTATTGGATAATGAGATTAATGTGTGTGTGTGTCTGTGTGTGTGTGTGTGAGGGGGGGTAAGTGCAGGCGATTGTACTCAAAACATGATTGTATTCAAAATATTCAAATGTTCAACACAACATAGCTTTAATTTTTTTTAAATTTAGGGAACAGAGATAGATAAGACGAAATGTTTAAATGTAAAACATTTTCTATTCTGTTGTAATTGTTGTTGTTTTTTTTCCAATGCCCGACCCCACTGAGTTTCCTTTTGTGGTTAAACGCCGTAAGTCGCACCCGGCCCTAACGTGTCTTATCCAGGTAAGGAGCTATAAGCTGATTGGTCCTCTGTGGGGGTGGGGCTAATAATCTACAGATTGTGTAGGTGTGTGTGTGTGTGTGTGCGTGTATAAAGTATAATGAGGGTATCAGACAGTGTTATTGTTGTCTTCTGTCATTAACTCTGAATGCCTTTCACCTCATCTGCCCCCCACCACACACACACACACACACACAGAGTAACCCAGTGACCTTCGACCTCAGCTTAAAGGGAAACCAAGGACACTCACTTCTCAAGGAAAAAATAACAAATCTCCCCTGAATTCTGTATCTTTCTATGTTGCTCGTTTTCTGTTATTTTGTGAAAAGCATTTTTTTAAGCCCGAGACAAAAAATTATTCAGGGATTTTTTTATTTAACAACTTCAAAATCACAATAAAATATAAACAATAAAAAAAAATATTGCACTAGTGTGTTTGTGTGTGTTTGTGTGTGTGTGTTTGCGGTGGTTGTCAGTCTCTTCTTAATGTTGACCCTCGTGCAGCTTCATCACCAGGTCCCGGATCTCCCTTCTCTTCTGCCGCACTTGTTGCCGCAGAAACCAATTGTCCAGTCTCAAAGGCAAGTCAAAGTTCACCACAGGGTTCTGGGAGAGCCAATCAGAAAGCCTGGTTTAGCCCTCATGTGAATTTATGACGTGAAAATGATCAAAGAATAAGATTTTACCTTGAGGAAGCTCTCCACATACTGCAGCAGGTAGAGGCCGCAGTCGCTGCTGTTGTCCTGCAGGGGGACTCTGCAGTTTGTGCTCCTTGTGCTGTCCGGCGTGAAGAGGCGGGGCGTCCCCCTCCGGACCTCCCACTCCACCTGCAGGTAGCTGGAGGACAGGTGGGCGGAGTCAAAAGAAGACTGTCAGGGTTCAGGCAGATTTTGAGCAGAATTTCCAAGATCTTAAACTAAATTCACAACTCTAAACTTCCTGGCTCTTCCAAAGGCAACATCACTATGGTGACACACATCGACACAACGGGAGTCGACTAAGGGCTCTATCTTTATTCTCATCCGATCATAGAGAGATAAGAGGCATCTCATCGCCCTTATTTCCTCTCTCCTTGGCCCTTGCGTGAGCTGGAAATCGATCTGGTCCTTCCTCATGAAGAATGCTGTAATCCTCTTAATTGGGGTGGAGGCTTCCTGGAGGAGGCTTTAGTGGACGAGGACACAAAAGACAATCCTACCGAAAAACGCAGCCATCAGCGCCTCCGTTAGTGCCTCGTGCAGAATTAGTACTTACTCACGTAGCAGCTTACAGACGTTCTCGTGGTACGACAGCTTGAGCGAGTCCATGACCAGGATGCACGGCCTGGAGAGGGCGGACGAAAGGAAACAAGCCGTGAGGAACTCCAGCCACACGTTCAGTGGATGCGATGGGCGAAGGAAAGAGGAAGGAGGCCCATTTCAGCCTCTTCCATCCTGAACACTCACCTCTTCACAACTGTGTCCTTCTTCCACCCCTGCTGTGTGCACTCCTGTAAAGACACAACACAAACAACAAACAACTGAGGCTCATTTACGTTTGAAACTAGAGAATGACCCCAAACTGGACCACAGGGAGGCCCAGGCAGGATCATGAGTAGTGCTGCGTTACCGGCGGCTGCTGTGATCTCAGGCCCAAGACTCGTTTGCCCTCCTCTCGCTCTGAATACACACAAAAACACAACACAATCAGCTGCACATGTTCACTGTGACGACGTAAAGAGCAGCCCTGAAGTTCTGAAAGAATCAAACAATATTGCTTGTTTTATTTTAGACATACAGAGCAGCCGGGGTCGGTCTCAGTTTGCTCACCTGCCGGGCTCTTCTGCCTGCTGTTGTGCTCCTGGACTGGGCTCTGAAACTCCTCGTACTGGGCCTCCTCCAGGCCCGGGAAGCAAACCACCACCAGGTACCAGTGAGCTCTGGAGAGCACGACAGCAGGGACACAGAAACAAGGGTGTTAGTTCCACGCTGTTACATCCCTGTTTGGCTTTATCAGTTAAGGTCTGTGTGTTCAGACTGTTCACGTTTCAGGTGTTTCTGCTCTTCCTCAAATGAAGCCTTTGAGTTGATGAATGTTTGTTGTGAAATCCCACAAATTTCCAAAAGCGTCCCACATTTTTGTTGCACACAGACTGAAACCAACACTTCCTCTTACTCTTGATTGACAGGCACGAATAGGAAATCTTTGGTGAAAATGTCCACATGGCGCGTCCACGTCTTCACCCTCTGGTGCCGTGTGTGACGATCCCTGACGGAAGAAGAAGCAGATTAGGAGTTACCGCAGAAGTTCCTTAAATCATCTAAACTCATAATGAAAACCATTTGTGGTTGGAGTTGCTGATGAATAGAATCAAACTCAGAGAAGATGTAGCCTTTGCCTGTCACCCTGTTTTAAAACACAACTCTTCAAAAATACATTTTCACACGGTGTGTGTAGTTTCCTTACGGGACAGACGGCGCGTCGTCTTCGCCCGCTGCTCGCCGTCTGCTCAGCTGCTTGAAGAAGAAACTGCTGAAGACGTGACTTCGCTCAGCTACAGCGCCCCCTACTCCCTCCAGGAGAAGGTACCTGCAGCAGGAGAGCAAAGCCCAGGGTCTCAAACTGAGCAAATGTCCGTCTGTTCCATTGTTGAGTATGTGAAGAGTTTGTTAGTTTGTTTGTCCTTTTTCTTTAATAGCAGACGGACTGACTTGAGGTAGAAGTCGATGATGACGTCGTTGAGGAACTCTCCGTTGTCCAGGCAGTCCAGGTCCTCTTTGGTCACTGTGATCCGGCCTTTACAGGGCGGTGCTGGGTACTGGATCAACCTGGTACACACACACACACACACACACACACACACACACACACACACACACACACACACACACACACACACACACACACACACACACACACACACACACACACACACACACACACACACACACCCACACACCCACACACACACACACACACACACACACACACAAGATGATGAAGCACTGCCTGGACAAATACTGCTCCTGTCTGAAAACGTATCTCTGACCAGCAGATCCAGATCAGAGCGATCCGGATCCAATGGTAGTGAGTGTTTTGATTTGAAGGCTGGCTGTACCGTCCTCAGTCTCTGCTACCATCTAGTGGTAACCTAGTGTTAATACAGTACAAGCAGTCTGAATGGTTGTCTAGAACTTGAACATAATGTTTATGTCATAACTTTAAAAGGATGAAACAGATCCACCTTATGATCGACTATAAAGTTCCTTCACCCACAACCCACCTAGCCGGCCGGCCTTTACACCAAAACACAAACCGAGGCAGAAGCTTGACCTCCTTGGCAGAGGTACTGTAGTATTTTCAGTCGTACCTGCTGGGAAACTGCTGCAGGCTGGAGGACGGTCTGTGTCCTCTGATGGGTTTGCTTGGACTCTGCTTCTGCTGAGAGAGGAGGAGGACGATTTGGAACAGAGGAGGAAAGAAGACGAAGAGACAAAGAGACAAGAAAATGGGAAGTATGAGAGAAAGAAGGAAAGTAGGAGAGGTGGCAGAGGAAGACCACATGAGATGACCGCACTCCTCCTCTGGGCTTACCCGGCAGTGTCCTAGCAGCCTGAGGAGGTGCTGATCCATGGGAGGAGGACAGCTGTGAAGGAGCAGCAGCCCCTCGGCCCAGTCTACGGAGGAGCAGGGCCCACCAGAGCAGGAGGAAGAAGTGTAGCCCTTCCTGTACTCCTCCATGTCCAGGATGGAGGAGAGCAGGGCGGCCTGGAGCTCCTGCAGCTGCTCCTTCAACACCAGCAGAAGGAAGCAGCACCATGGGTCTGAAAGAACCCAGGAGGAGGCGTTACAGTCAGCCAGCCTTTAACCAGTTAGTGCCCCCCTGAGGCAGCAATGCACATTACACCAGAAAACATAATCCGTGTCTTTATATAAGATAAAGCAAAGTGAGATAAGTCACCAGAGGCCATGGCCGGCTGGATGACTGACAGCTCCCTGTGCAGCATTCTGGCCTGGGCATCAGTCAGCCACAGAAACAGTAAGGAGGGGGCGGGGCCTTCCCAGTCGGCTAGGAGAGTCCCATCTTGGGCCACGGCCCCATCCCAGAGGCCGTAACCCCGAACCTGAGAGGCCACTGTGGTCACATCGCCCTCCTCCACTCCTGATAGAGAGAGAGAGGGAGAGAGAGAGACACAGAGACAGAGAGAGAGAGAGAGAGAGAGAGAGAGAGAGGGAGAGAGAATCTACGTAAGATCATTATGATAATTATGAAGCTGTCTTGTGATCTCTCAAAATGAATTCCATCTTGTTACCTTTCAGAGGAAGACTGATGCCATTTTCAGTAATCTAGGCAGAGTAAAAGAGAGAGAGAGAAGCTTTAAAAATGGGTGAAAACAGAGAGCTGGAACATTTTCATGCCCTTAGTTAAACTTGTTCAGCATTCAAGACTCAAATGGTGAACCAAGTGTGGATTCATAACACATCAGCTTAATGTCCGTTCACCTTTATCTTCCCGTTGGCATCGACGCACGTCAGGCCGGTGTGAAGCGAAATGAAGTCCAGCTGCAGGAAAGGAGGCAGCGGCCATTCTTCTCCTCCCCCTGCAGCTCTGGGAACAGGAAGAGGTTTTCCAGCCTGGTCCCCCTTCAAAAACAACAGCACAGCTTTCAGCCACACTGCAGCTTCTTTATCTACTCCATCACAGATTAGAAGAACATGATTCTGGATGTGTATAGAACAGAAACCCTGTAAACCCCACAGGTAGAAACCATCTGTGTTGTGCTCCGGCCATCTCTAACCTGTTTCTGTTCTGATTTCTGGTTTTTCAAAACTAAATCCTCCTCCAGTGCATGGCTGCTTTCTGCCCCCTTCTTTTCTCCACCTCCTTCATCTTCACTCTCCTCTTCCTCCTCACTTGACAGCACAACTAGAAGAGGACATGAAAGAGGAACAGAGGGGAAAGAAGCACCCTAATCTCAGGTCTGTTTCCACTGCAAATACTTCAATCAGACAAAATCAGCCATTACTACTACGGTCCTTACTGGGCTCTGAGGAGGACTTGGTCTGTTTGGGTCTCTTCATTCTTTGGTGTACGGACAGAGACCTGCTGTACGTCCTCCTCTCTTTGAACTCCCTCCACCTCTGCCTCTCCGTCTCCCTCTGATCGTCCCTGAGGTCTCTGCTGGTGGACAGTAAGGGCGTCCTGTTGAGGCTCCTGTCCTGCCTCTGGCTCGGCGAAAGAGTGGTGGACACCACATAGGAAAGGGAGACGGGTTGTTTCTGAGAGTTTGAGGAAAGAAATGTGTCCCCTGAGGTTTTGTTTCTTGTTTTGGTCGGTGAGACAAAGTCCTGGTCTGATGAGGCTCCGGGGGACGGGGTCTTGATCAGGTGGTCACACTTGGTCCACGCTCTCTGAAAGAACACAGTCACATTATCACACACTAATTGGGGGCTGATCCTTCACCTCACGGCCCACAGCGCTCCTCCTCTCACCTCAGGACTGTCCCATTTGGTCCCGTCCCTCCTGGACTCATCCTGCCTCCATGTGTTCTCTGGTGAGAATGAAGAACTAAAATTCCCAGGATGCTCTTCATCTCGCAGCTTAGCCAGTAAATCCACAGATTTAACAGAGATGTTTCTGTTTGGCTGGGCTGAAATCGGTCAAAAATGATAATTATTATACAATTGTCATCAGATCCACATTGTTCCTGGCTTCATCTATCACCAAAGTGTTCATTTAATGTTGTATTTATACAGAAAGATAAACAGAACCTGTGAAATCAGAAGTGCTCCTCTTCATCGGGGGGGAGAGAGGCTCCAGGGTCTCAGTCAGCCTGTCTGACGCTCTCTTAGGACGCCATCTACAGGACAGGAAACAAAGTTACAATATTGACAATGAACAGAAATGTTTATGAATCATTTTCCTGCATATTTGACACGTGTGTGACCACCTCCTAAATCCTCTACCCTTTTATTAATGAATTGCTTAGTAAATAAAAACAAGGAAACATAAATGTGAACATACCCATTTGTGAAACAAGAAGAGGGCTGGCCAGTTGTTCTGTGTTGTGATTGGCTGTTCCATGTGCCCTGTGCGGTCTGATTGGCTGATGACTCAGCAGAAGCCGCTTTCCTCGGCTGGTTGAGTCCGAGCAGAGTTCTGACCTTGGCGCTAAACTGAGGCGGTGACCTGAAGGTTTACAAATATAAAACAAGTCAAATGATGTTTATACACCAATACATTGGCTTAAAAAGATTGCCAAAATAATAGACTTTATAAGTACTTCTAAGTAAATTTTGAAAAACAAAAATATGAAAAAAAAAATTAATTTTTTACATTTCATAGATAAATATAAAATAAAATATACACACAATAAAATCGTCATAAATATAATTCATAGATTTAAAATTAATGTATAAATCATATTTGCAAACTGAAGAGCAGTGAAAAAGGCTACAAGGCATTTACAGGTGAGAATAAATGTGTTTGGCTGTAGAAACAATATCTGACCTCAGTAATCATCAAAGTCCATACAAACCTCTGTGTGTGTGTTGCAGAGCTCAGTCCATGCCCAGAATGCATTCTGTCAGCGCCACCATTTCGGGGCTCATCCCAGTAACTCTGCAGTGAAAACAAGACAGCCATAAAATAAATATGACGGCCATCAAACTACTGGGATTAAATAATAACAACGCCAAAGTATTTAACTGTTAAAGTAAACCGGAACCTCCATAAAACAGATACAGACAGTTATTCCAATCTAACTGAACTAATGGGTTAGTTATTCCACCTTAATATAGCCCACAGGTGAGTCCTACCACCTTAACGCCATGGACATGTTACTTACTCCATCTGAACAGATCAGACAGGTTATTTATTCCATTTTAAGAGAGAGGAAAGGTTAGTAACAGCACCTGAATGTGTGCAGGGGAGTTCTGAAGGCGAGACAGAGGAGACAACATGTGCAGGGGACTGGACTCATCACCTGCAGGCTGTTTCTTCTTGGGAATTTTGAAGGGAGACGCCATGCTGAGAACAGAAACACAGTGAGACAAAGCTGGACATTACACGACCTCCTCCCTTATTCCGCTGAAATGTGAAGTTTAGCTGAAGAGGAATGCTGTCAGAATATAGTAAACTGTATATTTTTAATATTGTTGTTATTTCATTGGTCACTCGTGCGCCGTATTTAGCAGGAGATGACAAAGTTCCGTACGCGATGTTCGGTCATAATCCACGTCATAACCACTACAGCTGAAAAATGATTACAGTTAGAATTCAATACTTTCTACATGGGAATTGGCAAACCGTTCACTGCGAGCCTGCTAAACATGGACATTGGGGGTGAAAGATTCAACACAATGCACGGGAAAATGTACTTAATACAGTTCATATTGACATAAATCTAAACAAGCTCTCTTTAAGAAGGTACGAGATTAAATATTACAGACACCTTGGGCTCCTGCTAGCGGAGGTAGCTCGCCGGCTAGCCAATTAGCTGGCTTATAGTTGTCAGACGCCAAGGAAACTCATGGCGGAACGGCTGTTTACTGCCCGATAAGAAAAACAGCAGAAATGCATTTAAAAACGCATTTAAATGGTGTCCGTCTGAGCTGAATCTACTTTCCTGCGAAGCGCCCACTGCACAAAATGACAACAACAACGTCGTATGCTAACGTAGAGAACGTACTACGTAATTCCCCTACGTAATGTAGTTCTTCTTCTTGGGCGTCTTGGTTTAGTCAGAAATTAAGGAAATCGCTCACTACCGCCCCACAGTGATAGAAATTATGTACTAACACAAACATTCGACAAACATTTCAAATCATCATGCTGATTTTGAGTGATTGCGTGAAGTGAAGTACATTTATAGAGGTAATAATCTACGGAAGTACAATTTATGGTACTATTTAGCACTTTCATGGTCTCATACTATACACAATATAGATTTAATGTTTCAGAAATGGCTATCATCATATATAAAACGTGTACTTATCTGCATAAATATATCAGGACTGGAGTGATTCCAGATTTTTGGACTTAATGTATATCAATATTGAATTTAAGACATCATTTGCAGCTTCCTGTAAACTCCCAACACACAAAATATGCAGCATGAAGTTTCTATTCCCTTCATTTAGTATGCCCAATATCTTTTGCCAGAGCAAAGCACCCTTCTGCATGAATGGAAGAGCAATTTTCTTTCCGCTGTCCTCTTCTGGAATGAAAGATCACAATTAAGACTAAAATATTTTATTGTATCAGTAAAGGTGAACAGAAGGCACACTTACATACATCTGAGGACAGACATCACACCGGTGTCAGTAATCCTTCTCCTGCCCCCCCCATTTATAACATCTTGATCTTATAGCAAAATATACCATCACACCTTTTGTTTTATATATGCATCATATAGCTGCGACTCCAAGCAGAAGGCCCAACCCAGAGGCTGAAATTAGGATGCAATACAGTAGCAGGTAACTCATACACTGTCAAGCAAACGCAGCCTTTAGCAAAAATATATTCATATATAATTATATACCTTTTCTAGACATTGAAACAAATAAACTATACAAAATGCAGGTGAGCCTTTTGACAGAAAGTCCATACTTAATAGATGATTAATAGTGGCAGTATTACAGAATCAAAAATAGAAGCAGTACCTTTGTCATACAACAGTTATAAGAAAATGTTACACATCCATATAGCGCCAAAAATATTAGCTCTGAACACAAAAAGTACTGGAGACGTTTCAGGATGCATACGCTGAGGAACAGGAAAACTTCTGCAAAAACACACGTGTGTCCCTTTCCAGCTGGAGCGTAGAAATCAATTGCTTAGGAGTCAGAGACGCCACACGGCTGCTAGTTTTTGGTGTGAAATGCAGATCCCAGAGTTCACACAGAGGAGGACGCCTCGCAGTAAATGCAGAAAGGTTTTTGGGATTTTGACCAAAAAGGGTTTGGCAAAGTACGGAATTTAGAAATAAAAAGATGCTACACAGTGGAAAATTCAGGCCAAACTTATTCTGTATTTCCAATTTATTTAACTTTGGTACAAGAGCACTGGTTGAGCCTTGTGAGACATCTTTCTGCCCTGAACGTTCCACTTTATGTGAGAAAAGTGTGATGGGAACCTCAGTGCTCCATGACGCTAAATGGTTTGGATTTTAGTCTCTATAAAGTTAGGAAATCTGAGAAGGACTTAAGTCCCTTAATGGTCACGCCTTCGTAGGCAGACGCCCCTGAAATGGGTCAAAGCGATACGTTTCATGTCTCAGGCACAGCTTCAAGAGATGCATGTGTGCGGTTACGTGGCAGGAAGAATGGATCAGGACCCCAACCTCAAGCTTTCCTTGTCAAAGTGAAACTGGCTGCTCCTGAGTTCAGAGTGGGAAACACACAAGGACCTCCAGACAGGCGAGACTAAATCAGAAATACACAAGATTAACGTTTCTGCTCGAACCGTCCCAGAGATTCATATCAGACTTTCATCTTTGTGGCCAGGAGAAACATTTTGCAAAGATAAACGCATTCATGAAGTGGCTACAGGCTGAGAGCTCAAACTGTGCTGAGAGACATTAGGTCGATCCGGTTATGTACATGGCGGTGTGCGGGCTGGTAAGGCTAGTAGGGGTAGCTGTCGGGGAATGCCAGGCCCTGGACGCACTGCTCGCCTCCGTCGGACGGGTAAGGCCCCTCCTCCTCGTAGCTGAGCAGAGGGGGGAGCGCATCCTCCTCGCTGGCGGGGATCAGGCTCTCCGGCTCCACCTTCAGCCTCGGCCGCTGGTTGTCTGGGAACGCCAAGGAGAAAAGGGCCTCGGGGTCGCATACGAACTTGTAGACGTACCTCTCCCCAGCCACCTGCAGGGGGAGCCAGAGTTGAGAAGTTATTTGAGTTCCCAAAGACGATTCCTCTCATGAATAAATGAGCCTGCAGTAACCAAAGCTGGCGGACATGTGCACGCACTACTTGGGAGTCAATCGCCCTGATGGTGGCGCTATAACAGCTGTGTAACACGTAGAACAGATAGAGTGTGGCGGATGATCTGCTGTTACCTTCTGCATGATGCCCTTCTCGTAGTAATACCTCAGGGACCGACTCAGCTTGTCATAATTCATGGCCGGCCGATTCTTCTGGATCCCCCACAGCCGAGCCACCTACACACACACATTTGTAAATCACTCTACATTAACACATTTGTAAATCCCGTATCACCACGTGCTTATTTGTTACAAGTTCTTTTACAAATGTCCACATTTATGTTGAAGTTTAAAATTTGCCCTTTGTAAGACTCCTTCACTGACCTCCTCGGGGTCGATGAGCTTGAACTCCATGTTGCGCCCCGTCCAGATGATCAGGTGCGCGTTGGCCTGATTGTCCAGCAGCGTGACCAGGAACTGCCAGAGCTGCAGCGAGCCGCGGCGCTGGTACGGCAGAGCCTCTTGCTTCACTTTAGCTGTGTGGAGAAAGTGACGGACATGCTGGTAAATACACGAGACTCTGGAGGAAACGGATCGCTGGAACCCACGATGACTAAAGCATCAATGCTGGAGGATTCAGCAGACATTTGAATTTGGGAAAATGCTCATGATCCATGCTTTACCTTCCAGTCGTTCTGGTACGACACAGGCGTCATCGTAGTACAGAAGTGGCTCTCTGTCATGAGCAAATCCTGTGGTGCAAGAAATAAAATACAGTCAAACTTTATTCTACGTCGACTCTCTTCTCATGAAGCCAAAAACACACACATACACACTCACCGATGTTATTCTGATACAGGACTGACGACTTTCCAAATGATGACTGACAGGTTTGAAGCTCTGAAACACAGAACAGCAAAGACTTAACACAGTGAACGGGCTGAGCAAAGCCTCTTTGGCCATGAGGAGACCCAGAAATGACACAAACAAGGAATCACACACACCTGAGTCAAAGCCAAAGTCTCTTGGCTCCTGTTTGATGGACAGAGGGTGGAACGTGGTGGTCTTGGGCGGGCCGGGACCCGGGCCCGCAGGCACCGGTTCTGGGTATCGCGGGTCCACCAGCTCCTGCTTGAAACCCTGAGGGCCGCGGGGCACCAGGGGCTCCGACAGGTGGCGCTGGTACTGAGGTCTGCCGTCGCAGCTGGAGGAAGGATAGGAGGCGCCGGCTGCTTTCTGCTGTGGGAGGAAAGACAAGCAGGGCTCCGACAGCTGCCGGTGAAACCTGAAACAGAGCACAGTCTCATTATTGTCCCAGTATTTGGTCATTGGGCCATGAGAAATATGGATAGATTTGGGGAAATGAAGATGATCAATACGTCAAGAGCTCCTAGATTCTGGACCCGGACCTCGTCCACACTAACCTTTGTTCGGGGGCGAAAGATCCACCGGGGCAGCCGATGGGGGGGTGGGGCACGGCAAAGTGCTGGCTCTGGTTGGCCTGTGGAAGGCTGTGGTGGTGGGGGGGTCTCGGGGAGGGTACGTGGCTGGGGGGGCCGTTGCTGGCCAGCTGGCGGGCAGAGGGTTGTAGCTGCCTCTGTACATGTGGAGGTCTGGCAGGGTGGGCGGAGCCACACTGCAAGTCTGCTGCGGAGGTTGGAGTCAGTGGACTGATCCCAGTGGGTTCATTGTCATAGGCACTGCGCACACACACAAGAGACAAGAGTGTGAAGGAACCCGACTATTCACTGCTTACCCAAGAACATTTATTCAGATCAGTGGAGGACAACATTGGTCAAAGAGCAGCACCAACCTGTAACTGTAAAGGCACGTGTCAGTGTGAGGGGTTCTGCAGGGAGACAGGTCTGTGGAGGGCCGGGGCTCCCGCTTCACTTTGCTGACAGATTGTCCATGAAACATCACTGCAAACACACACACACAAAAACATTATGAATAAGTAGTTCACGTTGGCTAAAACAGAGGGTGTGATGCCCGTCTCTCTGTAATGGCAGCATTCAACGATTTCATTACATTTTATGGTTTCTTTGCAATCAAACATTTGCACACTGAGTCACCATTATTACATTTCCAGTGGATGCTCTGTGTGTGTGTGTGTGTGTACTTACAGTAAACGTAAAGCTCATGTATATTGCGGTAAGACAAGGATTAGACAGATTACCCAAACGAGGCTTCAGCCCCCCCCCCTAACATTGGTCTATAGATCTGTAGTATTGATCATCAAACCTGATCGTTGTGCTTGAGCAGGAGACAGAAACCCAGCCTGTCTCTGTTTGTCCCTGTCTGTCTGATCAAAGTCTTCCTGGAAAAGCACATATCCTGCAGTCACGGTGTCGTTAGCACAATGCAGTGACGACACCACACTGGTGGTTTCCATCCAGTGCGCTGCTGCAGTCGGCTTTATTGTTTGTATTTGACATCTTGGCAGCCATCAAACAGCAATAAAAGAGCTGCAGTACGTGTTTGGAAACGGCACCCAGTGTTCCATTTCCTGCTTTATCTGTGACATCATCATATTAGAGTACAGTTACTATCTCTCGTCCAGAGTCATTTTTATTGCCCATCATTTCCTGGACCCCATGACTATCATCGGTTAACTGGCACGATTCCACTGTTGGATCGTTACAGTTTTAACCCTTACAATGCCAACATACAACATCTGTCAGGCTGAGTGAGGTTGAGCTTGAGGTCAGGTGGCACTAGACATAGGGACAAAGCTCCCAGATGTTATGTAAAGGAAACTTCACCATGGATGCAACGCAATCAACATAGTTTAGTTAAAAAGAATTCAACCACAAACTGTACCCAAATCCATTTA
Source organism: Genypterus blacodes (assembly GCF_046128005.1). Lineage (NCBI taxonomy): Eukaryota > Metazoa > Chordata > Actinopteri > Ophidiiformes > Ophidiidae > Genypterus > Genypterus blacodes. Next base: position 787,164 of record NW_027466954.1, read on the forward strand.
AACTTCAGAATTTGCCTCAGTTCTACAAAGCTAAACTTCCAGACCTTTGGCTCTTTTAATCAATGCATCAGCTTTGGCCCCCGCCCCCCCAGAGGAGCCTATGTTACAAAAACCATTACAGGGACAGGAATGCGACTTGTTTACAAGACCCACTTATGTAACAGACCCAGAGCAGCAGCCTTTGTTTCAATGCTCACATGTTCACACACAGAGGTGTAATTTAAGACCTCATACACACACACACACACGTACAACAGCATCATAGTACTACTCACAGTTATTGGACTGGAAATCTGGGACAAACTGCTCATCATCAGGGACCTGGGCTGCAAGGACGGAAAAGGAAACTTTAACCTCTGCATCCAAGAAGACAGGTTAACATTCTCAGGACAAATCAGCATTAAAATACTGCTTTCAATCAAATGCAGGCACGACTACCAACATGTGCTGATATTGCTCGGTAAGAGGATCGTTCCTTTCTCACCTTCTGCGATCCATATTTCTTGGAGCCGACTAAGATCTTGAAAGAGCTCTGCAAAAGAGAGAAAGACCAAATCCTTAAAAATTGATTAAAAATAACAGGATTAATTAGAGTAAGTATTCAACTGAACAATGACTACACGGCTCAATTGAGTGAATAATGTTACAGTCACTACGCAGCTCATGCAGATAGAAACCTGACTGACTACAATACTAACTGGCAAATTCACTTATCTACACAAACATGTGATCTTCAAGGGCTTCATTGTCAATCAGACTGTGTTTGATCAGTTTCACAATTCCTCATCATAAGAGCCAAAATGTACTTTGGTAATCTTTCATTTTTGTTTAGATTATCAGTCAAAAAGGTAGAAACCCCAGTGGTTTGTATGATTAAACCGATTGTGCATTGTGTCATAAATGAGGCACCTTCTGTGTCTTGGGCCAGCTCCGTGTCCATGAACTTCCTCTTTCTGTCGCTGAGGCATCGTTTCTCTGCTTGGACGATGTGAGATTTCTGTAGGATTAATGAAAAAATTGCAGGTGAACATGAAGTTAAGCCAAACAAATGAGGGTAAATGCATGGAAAAAAGTATCAAACTCACACTCTCTGGTACTCCAAATGGAACCTGCTGGTCATAATAGCCGTCCATGATGTAGGAGTCTTCACTCTGTGATAGTGAGTGTACGGGAGACAGATGAAGAGGGGAGGAAACCAGCAGTCAGACATTATAACACTACTCCACTCAAGCCGTATTCACTTTCTGTATGCACCATTTACACAATCAGCAATGTTATAATGGAGCCAATCACAGGCAGGGGCAGATACCAGAAGTTCTTATGAGCTTGAATGGCCCTTAACCTTGCACACCGAAGATCTAAAACAACACCTTGATGCCATTTGTCAGAAACACGTTTGAAGAGAAACCACAAAGGGGTGAAGTCAGGTGACATGTCAATACTGCCAACCTCTGCGGGTCATCAGACGGTGTGTTTGTGTTGTGACAGTGATCCGTAACTACATGTAAAACAGCTGTGATGTGAAGAGACATTCTCACTAGCACCATTTAAACCTACAACTGATCCATTCATAACACTGTCGTAAGAGTAGTTATGTTGGTAGTCCAAGAAAAAGGTTTGGATGTGTCTACATAGTCTTTTGATTGTTTGATAACTTGGGGAAAAAATCAGCCCAATGAGAATAAAAAGATTAATTTGGCTTAAGGCGTGTTTGGCCATGGAGAAATTATTTGAGAGATGTGTTCCAGGGAAACAAGTTTATTTCCCAGAATCTTTCTGAATTATTTTTCTCCTCCCTATATGTTGTATGTCTGGAACATGTCATATTTATTTACTACAAATGTCATGTATTGTTTACCTACTTTAATAGCCAAAATTTAAAGCAAATTCCACTGTAGCCAAAAAAAGCTGTTGTAATGTATTTGAAATAGTGCAAATATATCATTAACATTTTATAATTTGCCAAAAAAAAACACAAAAAAAAAACAAGTTGGATTTTTTTTCAACTATCCTGTGTTCCCGGTGTTTTTTCCATGGAACGGTGTCAAAAACATCAATCTTCATTTATGAGATTTTAATATATTTAAATTGTGTTGGACGCGGCTAAGAAAGTGTCTAGCGCACATAAAGCTAGGTCCGACAAGCTAGCTGCTTATCCAAATAAACAACGTCTTGCGCATGTTTGGATTCACGGATTTCATTTACGTCCTTAAATCACCGTAGCTCGGACTACAACGTTAAATGAGGCGGTTTGTCCGTGGACTTTGCCGTGACGTTAACTCTCCGTAACGTGGGACCTCCTTGTTTTTCTCAATGGAGTGAAACTGGAGCCCGGCGGGGGGGATGGGGAGTGTGTGTGTGTGTGTGTGTGTGTGTGTGTGTGTGTGTGTGGGGCGGAGGGGGAGGGGGGGGACGCACGGACTCGCCATTCATAAATTATCCGGAGAGCGCAGAGAAAAGCTCCCGGTGCAAACAGGCCAGAAAAAGCCGCTGCAAACGGCACCGGACGCCGTTACGATGCAGGAAAATGGACGCGCCGGAGATTTTTCCTTTCTTATAAAATGGCGTTCGCTTTTACACACATCTGGCCCCCCTCTAGCTGCTACAAACAAACCGCTGCCGTTAGCGTCTCTTTCCTCGGATAAACGCGCCCAAACGTGCATGTTTTTATAATAAGAGTGGTTGAATATGAGCTAATGACTCACGGCTGTAAGTGAAGTTCCGCGGGGAGGTTAAATCCACGCAGCTTTCCTCCCGTATTTTCCCCGCACGTCCTCGACTGTATCTCTCCTGCGGATTCTCTCAATGGAGACCTCCGAACCCCTGAAATTATAGACTGATCCTAATGCGGCCCTCTGATTGGCTGCTGATCAACGTCTATCAAACAGCCAGCCAATCCGCTATAAGGATATGCTGACGCCCGCCCCTCGTGTTTTTTATGAATGACTTCGTTTCATTCATGGATCCTCAGCGCTCTTAAAGGGCCAGAACAAAACAAACATTTACATAAGAAAGAATATCTGCATTAATCATTCTGTTCTTATTAATTATTTAGAAATGTCCTGTAAATCTGGTGTTAATGCTACTAAAATTAGAATAACACAACATATCCCAAGATGATTAATTAAATGGATATGTATTTGTAAACCACCTCTCCTATCTTATATCTTATGTCTTGTATGAATAGACGATGATTTGGATCGACCACATAAAGCATCTTCACTACTATAAAAGTAATTATATCATGGTACACACAACAATATTTGTTTTGATTACATATAGCTGCTCAACTTACATTCACACAATAATTGTTGTTGACTACAACAATGGTTGTCAGGTTGTCAGGTTGTCAGGTTGACAGGTCAGAAAGTGATAATCTGGTATTTACTATCTCTGGAACTTAGAAGTTATCGAATAGGTCATATCACTACAGTTGTTAAACCTTTTCCTTACTACCCATAAGCCAAAAAGAAGACAATCTTCATTGTTAGAACTGTGCAGATACTTTATAACTGTTAGTACATTACTTCAAAAGTGCTTTAGGCAGAAAGTCTGTAGTTTTTGGACACTTTTCAAAGTAAAAGCAATATCTTGTGTTGCTGTTGCTATGCATGCTCCTCACAAACTGCTTGATCAGCCTTCAGGAATGCCAGAACGGATCTGTGCATGATAAAAGTCCAGCCACCCGCTGAGCTCAGCAGTTCTGCTACTCATTTGCAGTGCTTCCTGTTTGTGTACATGCGCATATCACAGCCCTAAACTTTAATCTGTACTTATCACCGGATATATGGACTTTAATGTCTAAAATATGATGAATGTAGGAATTGTAGAGTGCAAGCAAGAGGTTGATTGTTTTGCTGTCATTTAATATGCAGAGGACGGTTTCACTGACATCATTTTAGACTTGTAAGATGTTTTTACTTTAACTTCAGTGACTGCAAATATACACAAGAACAATGAAATAAACTACTGACTCCTTTTCTATCAGATAACGAAAGTGTTATCTTAACAATGGCTTAACTTTGTCAGTACTGCAATATTATGAGTTAGAAGTCATAATTCAGATTTTAATGTGATGGTTTTAAATTCATAAATCTGAGATACTAAGTGAAAATGTTGCTTTACTTTGATTTAAAGGTGTATTGAGGGTCTGGTACCACTGGGGGGCTCTTGGGTCTGGGTGTCAAAGTTCTATTTGTTCCATTCAAGTGGCATCATAACCACTCAAGATTCTCAACCTGCACTTTGCTGGACACGTCCAGTACTACAACATCTCCCAGCTCATACTATTCACAAGCACGCTTTGTACTCTGTGGTTGCATTGAATAATTTATTGACTGGGTGATGTGTGGAAGTTTTATTTCCAGACATGGAATAGAATGATCCATCAGTGAATTAAGTGACATCATATTGTTTTTCACACTAAATGTAGGTCCAGTATCACAACAGTAATGTAAGTAAACAGTACAGCGTGTAACCTGCACTTGTTTGTGTTCTTGGTGTGTGTGTCTGTGTGTGTGTGTGTGTGTGTGTGTGTGTGTGCCTCTGCAGATGGGTGTGGGCCTGGCACTGGACATCCCTGCACTGATCTCCCTTGTTTTTGTCCACCACCGAGGCACAATGGCTGGAAAAGCGTGGGATGTTTGGGGGTAATCCTCCTGAGTCACCAGTGGGCCTTTGCTGTCTCTCTTTGTTTCCAGGCTCATCGCTCACTGTTCACTTCCACATCAACACACACCAGCAATCAATACGATTACCCAATGCACTTACTGTATATGTGCAGGCTCCAGGCCCCTGTGACCATGCATTAGATAAACAAGTATACATCAAACATAATCCATACAATCACGAGCATCCTGCTGTTGTGTACAAACATACTTTCACCAGCCATCCACCGTTATTCTGAAATAACAACACATTTAAGAACAAAGAGTTTAAGTTTCATCTTTCAATTTATTGCTTATGCCGTCTCAACATGGCCGTTTGCAATTAAAAATCTGTGATCCTACGGAAGGAACCCACACCAGGAGAGGTGGCGCCCCAGTCAACGTGCTGGCGGTAGTCTCCTCGCTCTAGGAGGTACTGGTGCCCCCTGTAGTTGGGGAGGTCGTAGAACACCCAGGCACCGTCGGTCACCACGCAGGAATAGGCCTCACGCAGCTTGTAGGTGTCGTACACTGAGGGGCAATCCTCGGAACACTCCACCACCTGACCCCCGAAGTCTGGCCTGTCGTACAACCTCAGCTTCCATGCGCTTCCATAAACCTGACAACACCAGACAACAATAATTTACAGAGTGAAGTATATTAGCATGAAACAGTCTGAATTACTGTTTGTAGAAGCACAACAATAACAACTTCTTGGTGTGTTTGAGAGTTGACTGTCAATGTGTGTGTGCTCGACATGGACTCGCCCTCACATGACTACCGTGAGCAGCTGCCGAGGACGATGTTGTACTTTTTACCCCACTACATTTGCATGACAGCGACCTTTGAAATATCAATAATAACTCTGTCCTAATTTTCTAAACTTTATCCCTTCTTCCTTTTCTTCCCCTTCAGTTCTTCAGTTCCTTCCTTCTGTCGTCTGTCCTTCTCTACTTTAGTGGAAAGTACAGTATCAAAAAACCCAAAACTTAACTGCTTGCTTGAGGACTATGAATAAGGTTTTGCTTTGTGTACAACCTCTCAAGTACAACACAACTCTAACACAGCTTTCCCCCATGGTGTATGTTGCCATGTAACAACTGTGGGGCCTCTTACGTTCTTTATGGCTCTGCAGGATCTGACGTTGTCGTTGAAGGCCATCCACTGCTGGTTGTCGGCGTAGTCCCCGGGGCTGAGGACGTACTGGAAGCCCTTGTAGTTGGCTCTTTCATAGATCACCCAGAAACCGCTCTCCACCCGGACAGAGCTGCAGCGGCTGAAGTACGTGTGCAGGTCGGCACAGTCGCTGCTGCAGTTGTAGCAGCGGCCCTGGAACCTCTTCTCCTCGAAAAATGTAATCTGTGGTGGCAAAGAAGAAAAGAAGGATCGGAATGTTTCAAGTCGACTGAAGGAGCAAAGCATGAGAACATCTCTGAGTGTTTTGTGTTACCTTCCCCATTTGGATGCGGTGTGGATGTCACTCCATGCTGCAACTCCATCAACGTATTTATCTATGACGAAAATGTGCAGAGTGCAAAAAGTCTTTGATACCCAAATGAGGCCCGCTGACATATCAGCAGAACGGCTCAGCAGTGTTTGATTTCCCTTTGTTCCAGCCCGATGATGACTCAGTATCAAACACATGCTGGAACAGGGAGGAACAACATTGGCCTCCCGGATGCCCCCTAGGGAGTTCATATTCATGCTGGAGAGTCATAGCCAAACCACTATTGATTGGCTCTAAGTTAGCCCCAAGTCTTGGCACACAAGTCCCAAGTCAGGTTCAGCGTCACAAGTCAAGACTGACAGGCCAAAGTCCAGATTTGAGTCCTAAACTTGTCATAACTACAGGATAATGTTGACTCTGTTTGGGGGAAAGTATTGAGTCTAAGTGGTGCCAAAGTTTCACGAATTCATTAAGCCTCTTTAATCTTTAAATGATCATGACATGATGGACTGAAGCCCAACAAGAGTCATTTAGCAGATTAGAGGAGGAACAGTTTCGCCACCTGGACAAAGTCTGTCTTCATCTAATAATACACTGAGCTCAAGAGAGAACACTAATAAATGTCTTATTGTTCTGGATCTATCATGAATGAGCCTCCAAGTTGTACCTATTGATCCTCCTTCCTCCTGTCAAGGTGCTTCACAAATATCACTGTCTTTAAACACAGTAAAGAACTTAAAGGGTTAAATAAGTGTTATATAGTCGGCTTTTGAGGGTGAAGGTCAATTATTTATTATTTGCATGATTCTTACATCATTGCTTTTCAACTCTGTGTATTCAGAGGGCGGCCTGGGTTCAGAGGAAAACGGCTGATTTGCGTCGTCCAAACTAGATTGTTCAGTGAGAAAAAGCTGACCAGCCTCCTCATTGTGTGAAGAACAATGGCGCAGGTGGTCCGTGGGTTATAAAGGCAGCGGGGTGTCCAGGCTGCAGCGACACTCACACCTAGGCTAGCAAACACCATGGGGAAGGTAAGGCTGCTCGTGTTGCTCTGCGTCTGTTGGGCCTCTGCGTACTTCTACGGAGCATTCAAGCAAAACCAGTGAACGGCGATCATTCCAGGAGCTTATTCCTGTTCTCCTACGCCATTCTTGACAAAATGTACAATGACAATGTCCGTCTGTTTCCAGATTATCTTCTACGAGGACAGGAACTTCCAGGGGCGCTCCTATGAGTGCAGCGGGGAGTGCTCTGACCTGCACTCCCACTTCAGCCGCTGCAACTCCATCAGGGTGGACAGCGGTGACTGGATGGTCTACGAGAGGCCAAGCTACAATGGCTACCAGTACTTCCTGAGGAAGGGGGACTACCCAGACTACCAGCGCTGGATGGGATTCAACGACTGCGTCAGGTCCTGCCGCATGATCCCTATGGTAGGCTCCACCCATGTGCTCCGAGACTAAACGTACTTAACGTGGTTTCTTGGTCATTTACAAAAAGCACCCGGTCTTTTCCGCAGCACCAAGGCTCTCACAGAATGAAGATCTTCGAGCGCTCCGAGTTCGGAGGCCAGACGATGGATCTGACCGACGACTGCCCTTCCCTGTTCGACCGCTTCCATTACCACGACATCCACTCCTGCAACGTGATGGACGGCCACTGGATTTTCTACGAGCACCCCCATTACAGAGGACGCCAGTATCTGATGCGCCCCGGCGAATACAGGCGCTTCAACGAGTGGGGAAGTATGAGCGCTCGAGTGGGATCCATCAGGCGCGTGGCTGTTTAAGAGAAGCTGATGTAGACGTGATGTTCACGTGAGGTACCACCAATAAATCCATCCATACAACACTGCCTGGGCTGAGGGTTGATTACATGAATAAAGGCTCTCCTCAGATATGAGCGTGGAGGTCAGAGGTCAAAGGAGAGACTCGGATCTATACAGGTGAACTAAACCCGACCAAGCTTCAGCTGCTGTCACAACTATGACTCCTCAAGATTAGGATCAGAATTTACTATTTACATAGAGACTCTACATGTTCAGGGCAGCTCTGCTAAGTATAAAAGAACATTGATCCAACATCGAACAATTAAGGCACAGCCAATTCAACAAGGCAAACATTTTTATTCAAAAAGTTGATGCTTTTACATTTAAACACCTGGAGGCAAACTCAGCTTCAACTAAAAGTCTTAAAAAAGGGAAAAAAGCGGCAACAAGCTGCTGTTTCCTATATTAAGAACTGATTATGTATCAAATATGTTAAATGAGTAAAGGAACTGATTAATGAGGATGGAAGGAAAGGTTTCAGTAGTGTGTGTGTGTGTGTGTGTGTGGTCACCCCTACAGCTGGGGGTCCAGAATGGCGTCCCCTGCTGTTTCAGGGGAGTATGGCAGATAGTAACGGTCTCTGCGGCTGTTGCGTCGGCGGAAGTTTGGCCTCAGATTGAACATTGAAGGCTGAAACATCTGATTCTGCACAGAAACACAGAGAGTCATGGAGTCACTCAAGCTTCAGCAGAAAATAATGTAATAATAATGTGAGATGGAATAAGTGGAGATCAGTTAGAGCTAAGCTTACGTTCCAGCTCTGGACTGACGGCTCTGTTACCTTCCCAGAGATCCAGGGCAGAATCCCCTCAGTCTGATGGTACACAGGGTACGCTGGCTGCACAAAATGCTAGAGGAAAAGACAAAGTTACTTCCTGTTCACACCATCGCCCATCATGAGTCAACAACTGTGAGTGCTTCAGGTACCTGAGGCTTTGTGTCCTCCGGGGCCTGAAGGGGAGGCGGGGCGGCGGCTTCGTCGTTGTGCTGGTACGGCTGAGCGAACATGACTGGGCTGGAGGCCACCGGGGCCTGAACACACACACACATACTAGAGCAGGTGAAATATGTGTCTGACTGAACTAAACCGTGAATCTCAGCGGCTCCTGGTGTGGAATTCATGTGACCAACCTGGACAACGTTCCATGGGACCTGGTTTGGGACACACTGGGGAGAGGAAGCCAAAGACCGGTGAGTACACGTTCACACTCATGCTGCTGATGCACCAACACTGCTTTCATGCATTCATAATTATTTTGTTCACATTCATTCTGAATTAAAAACTAAACTAAAACCAAGACCTGTGTGTTTGAATCACTGTGTGGCAGCAGGACGGACATTGTGTCTAAACTGTTTACTCTCCGTTTAATGATCAAACATGCTGCAAATGGCCAAAATTCCTGTCAGACCAGCAGTATTTTAGGGGTCTCCTCTTGTTTGTCCCTTTTGGATTCAGTGTGTCTGACTTGTAAACTCAAGGGATGGACCTCAATTGCTCAACTAAGCTGATTGACTTGAGTGAACCCTGAGTGGAGCTGACCTGATACTGGGAGTAGGCTGCTGGCTGGTAGACCAGTGGAGGCGACTGGGCGTAGACCAGCGGAGCACAAGCAGTCTGCAACACAAGAGACTTGACTCAACTACGACCCCTGGTGTTCAGGCTGGAGCGCTACAAGCTTTATATCTGTATCCCATAAAGGCAAAGTTGATATCAGTAAACATCTGAAGGGTGAGCAGATTATAAGAGTGAGGACTGACAGGCGGGTGCTGAGCGTGTGTGTTCATGGCGGGGCTCTGGTGGAAGTACGCCACGCCGTTGTGGTAGGTGTAGGGGAAGCCATTGGTGGTGGTCATGTAGAGGGACCTGCAGTGTATCGGCGTGGACGTGGCAGGTTCCACGCCGGCCACAGAGACGCTCTTGGCTGAGAAGGAAGGAAGGAAGGAAGGAAGGAAGGTAGGAAGGAAGGAAGGAAGGAACACACACACACAAATAGAGCGGTTAACTTGTTGCACCTTTGAGGGACCGACGTGTGGCTCCTGGCACACACACTGTCCTCACCGTGTCCTGAAGCTTGGCGCTTGTAGACGGCCGGGCCGATGTTGACCTTCTTCTCTTTGATGTAAACTGTGTCGTCCTTAAGAGCAGATACAGTTTGGTTACGAATGTGCAACACAAACCAAACAATCCCAGCCTTTCTTTACTTACGATGAGGACTTTCATGGCATCCTCGTTGGTTTCAAACGTGACGAAGCCATATCTGATCAAAACAAACAGCGTCACCTTTGATTGGAGCGTTTCTTCACGTTTCAGCTGAAACTTTAACGGGTCAAACCTGTGAACTCACCCCTTAGACAGGCCGCCGTGATCCACCACAATCTTTGCATCTTTCACAGCGCCGAACGAAGAGAAGATGCGTCTCAGGTCGTCTGCGTTGACCTACAAACACACACACACACATCAGACTGCACTTGTATGTGAACGTAGCACATGTGACATGAAGCCTGAGGCGCTCTCTCACCTTGTAGTGCAGTCGGCCCACAAAGATGCGGTTGGGGATGACAATTCCGGAGGCGTACAGGCTCAGGTCCTGATGGGGTCCACTGTACTTCCCTGGAGGGGGGCAACTGGGGGAGGGGGTCCTGCTGCTGCTGCAAATCTGGGAACAGACAGGAAACAAACTATTAACACACAACTACTGATGACTTTAGACTCAAAGGAATAAAACATTATTTGCAGGGGTTCTTGTGATGTCCAGTTTGGGCTCAAAATGACGTCATGTTGATCAATAAATCTGTTTACGTGGATGCACCTGATCCGTGTAACATAGCAACAGTCAATTCCGTACTTCCTTCCCGGTTTTCCAAAGATATAGAGGATCAGTTTCTAACCCTAACACTTTCGACAGCGTTCTTCCTTTAAGTATTAAACCCATTTACGCTGAATGTCTCCCGTACCTGTAGACACTGAAAAACAAACTTAAACTAACCTGCGCTCTCTTGTTGTTGTTACTTAGTCTTGGCATAACTTCGTCATAAACTTAAACGTCATTAAATGTGACACCATTTGGAGCGTGTACATACACACGCAGTCTTGTCGGTGGTCAATGTTGAACCCGGCGCCGCCATGATGAAGGCAGCCAGGCAGTAATGGCGGACTCTTCATTAGTCACGGCCTGTTATTAATACAGGTATAAACTCCTGGGCAGAACTTTCAAACACTTACAACTGCTATTTAATTGCACGGTTGGTTTAAAAAATTTAAGAGGACATTGTTGCTTCACAATCCAACTAATCCCGCCGCGAATATATGAATTAAAATGAAACTAGCGGCTTTTATCTTTATTAATCTGTTCACGATGACGTAAATGGCCCCTTAGCTAACTTTGAAAAACACTTGCTAGCGACGAGTGTGAGCCATTTTTACTCACCGTTTGTGTTTCCACTTCCATTACGAACAACTACAAAGTGATTTAAAACATATAAAAATACAACAAACTGTTTATAACCCGACAGACTGCAGATTAAAGACAATCAGCGAAGTGTCCGCTCGAGATCTCCCGCTTAAGCCGAACTGCGCCGAGCGAGTGTCGGACACGCCCACCGGCCGAGTTCACTAACAAACTGCGCAAAGGTTACAGGAAAAACAGCATTTACACTCAGATTTACTACCAAACAAAATATCTGCACAGCTTTCACGTTTACTTCACGCCAGCTGTAGTTTTTTTTTTTGTGGCAGCTGAATCTTAAATTTGTTTTTAGAGTCTTTTTCCTCTCTACGTGAAACGCGACGGGTGGCCTGTCGGGGCGCTGTTTCACCATATTCAATAAATCGGTGCAACATCAAAGAAATAACTGCTTTGTTTTTTTTAACGTAATATAAGACTGCAACACAAAGTTTAGATACATTTAGATTCCACTAAATGCAAGACTTAAAACAAGAGTTCGTTTGTAATTTACTTCAAACATTGCTCCCATCATTCTCCTACTAAAATAATCTAAAGTAACCTCTCTCAGTGTGGCTCCCACTATCTGCTAATGCTTTGAGAGGCTTGTCAAAGACTTCATCTGTTCCATTCTAGCTCACACAATGGACACGCTGCAATTTGCAAACTGTAAAAACACTTCCAGTGCCACATCTAACCTTGGAGCCCTGAAGGGGGAGAAGAGCAGGGTCTATGTTTTCAAATGATGTCCTTAACCTGGCCGCTTATAGGCAACAGGCCATTTTAATAAGCCTGGTCCAGAAAATGTCCATTTACATTGCGTGGTACACTTTACTCTCAGAAGACTGAAGGGAAGAGGCAGGATGATTCTGGCTTATGCATTAGGTAGTAAAATAATGTATAACTCCAGTGTTTAGAGCGATTCAAATGCCCAAACAATGCCAACAACATTCACAATTGCAATGACAGTTAAAGTAACTCAATATCAATCAGAAATATTATTAGATAAGTCAATATCATAGAAAATACTCACAGGAGAACAAAGAGGAGCAGCTCAGAGTACAGCAGAGGAAAGAGCCGCTAATCAAAACACCTGTGACTAATTTAGACATGGTGCTGGATTTCTGCCCCCCCAACAAAAAACACATACTGCTTTTAAACATATATATTCTTGTCTGGGGTATTTATCACGGTACATAATGAAATATACCAGTAAATATTCTGCACTATTTTTAAAAAAGTTTGTCTTATTTCAGTGCAGTTCAGGTGAGTTTAGGCTCATACAACATGCGACATCATGGGGTGGCCAAAAACTAATAAGCCTTAAAATGTGTAAAATGTGATTTTATTGCCTAATCAGAATTAATCAGAATTTTTTCTAATTCTGAATCTGAGGAATATAATATAAAGAATATGTAAATAAATAAATACATTTATTCCACATCCGATCAATACCAAATAAATAGATAAATAAACAATGTTGACGTAATATCCTCTGCATCAGACATGTATTAAATAAATATTCAAACAAACCGTATAATCATCATATTTATCATTTGTCTGCTTTCCAATAAAATGAGCGAACATTTCCACCAGGAGGACAACAATACATGAAACAAAAACGTAAAGAAGATAAGACACAAGACACAAGACACAAGGTCAAAGGGCACAAAGGAATGTGGTAGAAGGAGAGAAGAGTAATGACGAGCAAGCAAAGGGAAGAAGGAATGAGGGGATGCGGAAGGAAAAGAAGTAGCAAAGACAGATGAGAAGAACTTGGGAGCTGTAATGTGAAAACATGTCCACGTGGTGGCACCATCGTCTCAATCCACATTCAGGGATATTTTCCTCTTCCTCTAAATGCAGGAAACTGTTTTGTGATTTTCTTTGTCGTGTCTGTATTGTGATGAGCCACTTTGGATTGAGCGTACAAGACACTCAGAGCTCTAATTCCTCCATGGTCGCAGACTCTCTCCTCTAAAACGCTGTCATTTGCATTTCAACCCTCCTCGACAAACACTTCATCCACCTCCCTCAGTGCTAAACAACAGCAACAAGCTGAGCGAGGGTCTCCATCATAGAGAAGAGAGACCTGTAATGAACGGACACATCGTGAGCAATACTGAAGTAAATAAACACAGGACGAGTTTTGTTTCGTTGTATATTCAGATGGAGCCTATTTTCAGTGTTGTGGACTTTCAATCGTATCAGATGAACTGAGGAACAAATAGGACAGGACAGAGCGATATTAAGGAAATAAGAAAGCAAAAACAAAGGATGGAGGAAGGAAGGAAGGAAGGAAGGAAGGAAGGAAGGATTATATGCTTGGGAATAAGAGAGAGGAGAGGATTTGACCTCCTCTCCTTCTTTTCTTCCTCCACTTCTCCTTCCATCCTCTTTTTCCTTTTTCCTCTTCCTCTTATTCCCAAGCATATCATCCTTCCTTCCTCAAAGAGATCAAAGAAAAGGGAAGTAAAGAAGAAGGAAGAACATAAGCAAGGACAGAGGAAAGGAAACAAAGAGAGAAGGAAAGCTGTGCTGCCCATCATTCGTTTCCAGATTTGGTTAATTGTGGAGGTTAGACTGTTGCTCTGCGGTTTCAGTTCGATTTCAGTTCGGGATTCATCTTAATTCTGGCATAAAGTGGTTGTTTAAACCAGATGAAAGTGGTTTGGAATAGGCCGAGATACACATGGCATAAACCAGAAGGGGGTCATGTTTCAGGTCAGATGAAGAACACAGCCCCAGTCAGCCAGTCAGTCAGCCAGTCAGTCAGTCAGTCAGTCAGCCAGTCAGCCAGTCAGTCAGTCAGTCAGTGAGACAGACAGCGGAGACAGAGGTCGATGAAGAATGAGACATAACAGAAGGGTTTGAGCGAGCCTCTGTAATTACTCGACAAATCTCTGATTCCCCTCCTTCATCTCGCCGCCTATTTATAGCTGCTGCATTCCTCTGGGAGAATAAAATGATCCGTTTGCAAGAGCACAATGCCAGAAATAACGGGTTGGGACAAACGCTTGGCGAGGCGTGGTAGGGCCTCACTGACCATCGCCCCGTGTTCCACTGTGGCTTCAGTCTCACACACACCCCAAGACAACAGACAGACCCAGAACCCTTCAAACTCAACTCAAAGATCCTGCTGCTAATATTTACTAAACATCTGAACACAGGATTTTTAGTTTAGAAATTAACTTTTTCCTTCTATTCCACTGAACACACACACACACACACACACACACACACACACACACACACACACACAGCTTGGTATCTGTGAGTACTCAGGTGACTCCGGCGCTCAGACCTCCCTCTGCGCCCGCTTTGTTTATGATATAATCACAGGGCTTCACTGCTAAATATGATCAACTACGACATGTGGCTTTGTGTGTTAATGTGTGTATGCGTCATGTGTGTGTGTGTGTGTGTTTACATGCGACTGTGTTTGGGCTTTCAGAATGAAGCCTTTCCTTTTTCACTCTGTTCTCTGTCAACCATCATTTATCAAGACAAAACAAAGATCATATGCTGCCCACACAGGCCTCATATGCAGCTTATTCCCACCAGTATTTCATATCATGGGGAGTGTGTGTGTGTGTGTGTGCGTGTGTGTGTGTGTGTGTGTGCGTGTGTGTGTGTGTGTGTGTGTGTGTGTGTGTGTGTGTGTGTGTGTGTGTGTGTGTGTGTGTGTGTGCGTGTTTGTGCTTTAAATCGTCCGCCTGGGAAAATGCACGACTAACCATCTCATGTATTTATCTACTCGACTGTGTGCACAATGGTGACACAGAGGAGGAAGCAGAAGAAGGAGGAGGAGAGCTCATACCTCCACCAAGACCTCTTTTTTTTTATGTCTTACTTTCTTTTCTTCTTTTTGTCAAGGTAGAGTTCCTTCTGCTATCATTCCAGTGGCCAATAGATGGCAGTGTAGCACGGCTGAGCAGTGGAGGAACCCCGGCACAGAGCCCAGATTGTGGGG